>NC_083224.1:201051682-201128690 GCF_032191835.1 Heteronotia binoei | reverse complement strand
GTCCCCACCACTGCATCAGCTGGCTTAGAAAAGGCATCTGTCTCTTTAAATGCATTCTCCAAGCCAAGCCAGTTGACGGCTTGGAGAATGCATTTAAAGTTTAAAGTTGCTTTCTTTCACCTCTCCCTTCTCCTTCCTTCTCCTTCCTTCCTTCCTTCCTTCCTTCCTTCCTTCCTTCCTTCCTTCCTTCCTTCCTCCTCCTTCCTCCTTCCTTCCTTCCTTCCTTCCCCTCCCTCCCTCCCTCCCTCCTCCCTTCCTTCCTTCCTTCCCTCCCTCCCTCCCTCCCTCCCTCCTCCCCCTCCCTCCCTTCCTTCCTTCCTTCCTTCCTTCCTTCCCTCCTCTCCTCCCTCCCTCCCTCCCTCCCTCCTCTTCCTTCCTTCCTTCCCTCCCTCCCTCCCTCCCTTCCTTCCTTCCTTCCTTCCTTCTTCCTTCCTTCCTTCCTTCCCTCCCTCCCTCCCTCCCTCCCTCCCTTCCTTCCTTCCCTCCCTCCCTCCCTCTTCCCTTCCTTCCTTCCTTCCTTCCTTCCCTCCCTCCCTCCCTCCCTCCCTCCCTTCCTTCCTTCCTTCCTTCCTTCCTCCCTCCCTTCCTCCCTCCCTCCCTCCCTCCCTCCCTCCCTCCCTCCCTCCTTTCTTCCTTCCTTCCTTCCTTCCTTCCTTCCTTCCCTCCCTCCTCCCTCCCTTCCTTCCTTCCTCCCTCCTCACTTCCCTCCCTCCCCTCCCTCCCTTCCCTCCCTCCTCCCTTCCTTCCTTCCTTCCTTCCCTCCCTCCCTCCCTCCCTTCCCTCCCTCCTTCCCTCCTTCCCTCCCTTCCTCCCTCCCTCCCTCCCTCCCTCCCTCCCTCCCTTCCCTTCCTTCCTTCCTTCCTTCCTTCCTTCCTCTCCCTCCCCTCCCTCCCTCCCTCCCTCCCTTCCCTCCCTCCCTCCTCCCTCCCTCCCTCCCTTCCTTCCTTCCTTCCTTCCTTCCTTCCTTCTTCCTTCCTTCCTTCCTTCCTTCCTTCCTTCCTTCCTTCCTTCCTTCCTTCCTTCCTTCCCTCCCTCCCTTCCCTCCCTCCCTCCCTCCCTATCCTCCCTCCCTCCCTCCCTCCCTTCCTTCCTTCCTTCCTTCCTTCCTTCCTTCCTTCCTTCCTTCCTTCCTTCCTTCCTTCCTTCCTTCCTTCCTTCCTTCCTTCCTTCTCTCAAACATCTGATGTTTATTCTTTGTGGCTTTTATGTTAAGCAAGTTTGGCCACCCTGCTCTAGGAAGACAGTTTCAGCAGGCTGGGGCCAGGCCAAGGACAGCTAGACCATTTTGGAACAAGGAACTACCAATAAGTTTGTACCTGTTGAGCATCAAGCTCTCTGGCGGGTGTATAGGGAGAGACCGCAGGGGTGTCGAACTCATTTGTTATGAGGGCCAGATCTGATCTAGATGAGACCTTGTTGGGTCGGGCCATGTCAGGTTGGGCCGGGCTATGTCGTGCTATTTAAGATTAGGTAACAGAGATACATTTATGAACACAATTAAATATTTTTTTTTTAAAAAACCTTAAAACATGCTTAAAAAATTAGTACTTGTTGGTCTTAAAGGTGCTTTCTTTGTATTTCTCCCATGGGATCCAGGGAACTGGGCAAAGGAAGCTCTGCCTTCCCCAGGGGACTGGGGGGAGGAGAGGAACCTCACCCAATAGAAGGAAGAGAGAGTTGGCTCAGTAGCTCTGCTGTGTGATTGAGAGAGCTCAGGAAAACAAGCTCTACCTTCCCCCCTTCCTCCCCAAGGGAGGTGGCTCAGCCAATGGAGAAAATAGAGGTTTTGCTCTGTAGCTCTTGTGCAATTGAGGAAGCCTTGCAAAGGAAGGTGTGATGCAGAAGGGAGAGGGAGAAGGAAGCAGATGACAGCCAGTTGCTCAGGGGGCCTGATAGGAGCCCTCGGGGGCCTGATTCGGCCCCAGAACTGCATGGTTGACACCCCTGATTTTGGGCTTCAAAACCCTGTACTTGATTTGGTATTCAATCTGGAGCCAGTGCAGTTGATGGGAGCACAGACTGTATATGCGCACTCAAGAGGGTGCCTGTAAGGACCTGTGCAACTATGTTCAGGACCAGCTGAAGTCTCCAGAGCAAGTTCAAAGGCCGCCCAGTGTAGAGTGAGTTGTAGTAATCCAGTCTGGAGATGACCATTGTATGGGTGACTGTGGTTAGGCCAGCGCAGGACAGCTAGGGGACCAGCTGCTGGATTTGGTGAAGATCAACAGATGCCATTCTGGCCGTATTGGTGACCTGAGCCTCCGAAGTCAGAGAGGCATCTAAGGTCAGTCCCCACACTCTTGATAGAGAAAGCTGGTATCAGCTGTACCCTTCCCAGACGGAGGAAGCTGAAATCCCAGCTCTGCTGGGCACTCCGTTATTCCCTATGGAGACCGATTCCCATAGAGATCTGGGCCCTGTGGGACTTGGCTGAGTTCCATGGGGCCTGTAAGACGGAGACATTCGTCAGGAAAGAAAAAAACACTGGGGAGTAGAACCGCCAAACACTTCAAAAAGTGCATGCAACCGTTCATATAGGTATTATTCACAGTGTCTCCCGGCAAGAGCCAGGCACAACATATATCAACGCAGTGGCTTATGTAAAGGTGCATACTGGCCATGAGCTGTTAAGAAACCTAAATCTGAAATGTAGATCTGAAATCTATTTAAAGGTTCAGTACTTGCTGGGGGGGGGGGAGTGTCGATGACTGGGGAAGGAAGGCAAGGGCAAACCACCCTGTAAAAAGTCTGCCGTGAAAACGTTGTGAAAGCAACGTCACCTCAGAGTTGGAAACGACTGGTGCTTGCACAGGGGACTGCCTTTTTTAAGAACCCCGTGGCGCAGGGTGGTAAAGCTGCAGTACTGCATTCGGAAGCTGGTTCAGGTATCTGGCTCCAGGATGACTCAGCCTCCTATCCTTCCGAGGTTGGTAAAATGAGTACCCCAAGTTGCTGGGGGGGGGGGGGGGAGTGTAGATGACTGGGAAGGCAATGGCAAACCACCCCGTAAAAAGTCTGCCGTGAAAATGTCGTGATACGACGTCACCCAGAGTTGGAAACGACTGCTGCTTGCACAGGGGACTACCTTACCTTTTTACATGTAAAATAACAAGAATCCCAAGCGGCGCAATTCTCTATAAGCGGTTCACCAAACAATTTCCCAAATATCCAAAGGCACCTTATAAAAGTCCTTATAATCAGACTGTAGGTCTTCTGGTTGCCAAGTGCCCCTGGAAAAAAGACAAAAGAGACGCGTGTTCAGATTCTAAACATGTTTTGGTTCCTTTATCCATTGCTTCTTATCAGGGGGCGTTTTTTAGAAAAATAGGTGGTGGCGCTCATTAGCATAACTCATTAGCATATGCCACCCGCTCCAGCCAAAAGCAACCTGACACAAGAAAGGAGATCCAGCCAGCCCAAGCAGGCCTCGCTCACCTGGGGCTCTCCTTGGCCACGCCCCCTCCAGTCAAAAGGCCAGCAAGCCACCTGCTGCCCAAAATCACATAAGAAGTGGAGAAAGGGTCGTGTGGGCTTCTCCAGGGGTGAATGCTGGGGGTGTGGCAAAGCCCCTGGTGGCTGGCTGGCTGCCCGCTCTCCTAATCCAGAGATTGTTATGCAGCTGCACCTACTATCAATGGACAAGGTAGGTAGGTGGGGAGGAGGAGGGGGGTCCATCAGAAAGGGTGAGGAGCTGTACTCCTGTGAGCTCCTGTTGAATTCAAGGCCTGCTTCTTATGATTGGAACCCCCAATTTTTTGAAACTTAAATCACAGCACCAGCTTCAATCCTCAAGGTATAGAAGAGAAGCACTGCAGATTTATACCCTGCTCTTCTCTCTGAATTAGAGACTCAGAGTGGTTTACAATCTCCTATGTCTTCTCCCCCACAACAGACACCCTGTGAGGTGGGTGGGGCTGGAGAGGGCTCTCACAGCAGCTGCCCTTTCAAGGACAACCTCTGCCAGAGCTATGGCTGACCCAAGGCCATTCCAGCAGCTGCAAGTGGAAGAGTGGGGAATCAAACCGGGTTCTCCCAGACAAGAGTCCACACACTTAACCACTACACCAAACTGGCTCCCATGGGTTCTCCCGCCTTTTTTATTGCCATCCTAAGAAGCTTCCCATATGTTGAATATGATGTCACGCCAGCTACTGGCAGGAGAGATGTGCGACACTATCGGATTGTATTATGTGTACTTATTGTTTATTTTATCATATTTATTGTATATTTTTACTCTATACCATTGAGATACGTTGTGCGCTGCCCTGAGCCCAGTTTCGGGAAACGGGCAGGATAGAAATGAGCTTTCTTCTCCTTATTGACATCTCTACTGCTTCCTTTCTCCTCTCCCTCTCTCTTCCCGTCCCCCCTAGTCGATGGAGGAGCTGAAGATGTCTGGATCGGTGACGTCCTACGACCAATTGGTCAGGCAGGTCGAGGCGCTGAAAAAGGAGAACACCCACCTCCGCAGGGAACTGGAGGACAACTCCAATCACCTCTCCAAACTGGAAAATGAGACTTCAGATATGAAGGTGGGACGTGAAAGAGGGCCGTGGGGAGGGGGAGGCTGCCCGCACATAGCAGAGTGCAGGCTTTCGGCGGGGGGGGGGGGGGGAGGGGAGAGAAGCAGCCACAGAATGCTGAGCCACTGGTCTTGGGCCTGTCCAACTGGGCAGTTCCTCTTCCCACATGTTTGTATGGAAAACAACAGGGCTTTTTTTGAGCAGGAATGCAGTTCCGACTGGCTTGACAAATATGCAAACAAGTTCCTGCTGGCTTTTTCTGCAAAAAAGCCCGGTGTGAAACAATGGTGATGTCAGGGGGTGTGGCCTAATATGCAGAAATATGGAGAAAATAGAGTTTTTGCTCTGTAGCTCCTGAGCAAGCCTTGCAAAGCAAGCTGTGATGCAGAAGGAAGCAAGAGAGAGGGAGGTGGAAGCAGGCGACAGCCAGTTGCTTGGGGGCCTGATAAATGCCCTCTGGGGGCCTGATTTGGCCCCCGGGCTGCATGTTTGACACCCCTGCTCTTAACAATGTGTGGAAATAATGTAAGGTTCCTCTGAGCATGCACAGAGTGCCTTTCCAGCACCACTGAGTAAGCCAGCCAGCTTGTGGACCTGGGATTAGGGGACAGAGGTTTTATAAGAAGGTGGCTTTCAGATTTACTTGATCCTGGGAGTTAGGGCTGCCAGGTCTAGGTTGGGAAACACCTGGAGATTTTGGAGTGGAACCTGAGGAGGTTGGGTTTGGGGGCATAAAGCCGTAGAGTCCAGCATCCAACGTGGGCATTTTCTCCATGGGAACTGCATAACTGTCCTCTTTTCAGAGTCAATCCTTCTTCAGGCAGCTCACCAAAGGGGCTAGCCTGGCATGTCATAAAAAAATTGATTAAACAATATTTTAAATACATATTGTCTTGAGTGTTATTCAAGATACTCCCATGTATACTCACTAAATTATTTCAATTGGCTGCAATAATTTAGTGAGTATACATGGGAATATCTTGAATAACACTCAAGACAATATATAGTTAGAATATTGTTTAATCAATTTTTTTATGACACACCAGCCCCTTTGGTGAGCTGCCTGAAGAAGGAAACTCCAAAAAGAGGACGGAAGCAGCAGTCCGTTTGCAGCCACACCAATTTTGGGAAGCAGTCATATCTATTTTGGAATTTCTTGGACTTTGTGTAGCTCTACAAACAAAGAAGGAACATTGTACTATTTTCTGCAGAAAAGTATTTTTTTGGAATACTACTGAATATTGTTCAGTATAAAATTTGTTTTGGTAAAAACCCTCATGGAGTGTTCTATAATTATTTACCACCTGGAGGTGGGCAACTCTACCCAGAACCCTTCTTTCTGGAAGACTGAATGTAGACCAAGTTGCCAACTCCTAGTTGGACAATTCCTGGAGATTTGGGAGTGGGATCTGGGGAAGGTAGTGTTTGGGATGGGGGGGACCTCAGCGGGGATATGATGACAGAGTCTACCCCACCCCGAAAGCAGCCATTTTCTACAGGGGAACTGTCATGATCAATAGCTGTTGAAAGAACCTGTCTCCATTCCGTTGCAAAGAAATCCCTGCCAACAGTCATCTAAACATGCCCTGTGGCAGGAAGTTCCACAAGATAATTAGGCGTTGTGTGAAGAAGTGCTTCCTTTTGTTTGCTTTGGAGCTCTTGCAGTGAACAAAAAAGAAAGTAAAATGTTGCTATGCGCTTCGTACAAATGTACAAAACACCGGTATATAATTTAATAATGCCCCCAGAAGTGCTAAAATACAATTTAAAACCACAATCCTGTGGTTCAGCATCTAAGTGCCTAATGCCAATATAAAGTCCATTTACAAAAATGCAGGTTGTGTGACTGTTGAGGATATAGTTTTTTATTAAGCAAGCAAGCAAACAAACAAATAATAAAAAGAAACAAATACATCCAAAACAACAATAAGCGAAAAGATAATAAAACACAATAGAACACAATAGGGAATACACAACAATACAATTGAAAAGAAAAACCACTACAACTACAAACTCATTCACACTAAGGAATGGAGAGGATCAATAAACTTCTGTTACTCCAAATCAACACCTTTACTTTTTACCCACTTATATATGGGATCCCATTCCTCCTGGCATTTTTGCACATTGCCATCTCTTAATCTTATGGACATTAAATTAGATTCTGCGGCATCTAACAGTTTGGTAATGAATTCCTCTCTGTTGGGGATTTTATTGGTCTTCCAATACTTAGCATAAAGTATTCTGGCAACAGTGACTATGTATAGTAATAGTTTTAGTTTTGTCTACAAATATTCAAGAGGTATAGTTCTGGTACATGACTAATTTTTATTTTCAAGATTTTTTGTGCCCAAATATTGACTTGGGCCCAGTATTTTCTGGCATCTTCACATTGCCACCAAATATGAAACAAGGATCCTTTAATTTCTCGACACTTCCAACATTTGTTTGAATATGTGGGATATATTCTAGCCAGTCTATCTGGAGTGAGGTACCATCTGTATACCATTTTATACAGGTTTTCTTTAAAATCTGCTGGTTTTATTAATTTCAAATTCTGTTTCCATAGTTTTTCCCACTCAACCAAGTCCATGTTAAATCCAAAGTCTTTCAACCAGCGGATCCATGATTCTTTTACAGTCTCATCTTGCATCTTAATTTGGAGCAGGTTTAAAAGTACATATTGTCCCCATATGTAAGAACCAAGTTTTGGCTCCTGGCCTTTCTCAGTAGTATAAGTCGAATTGAGCACTCCATTAATTTGATAATAACATAAAGAAACATACGAGCGTCATCCCGAGCCGCTAGGATGGTGACTGACGTGCAACTGGCGATTTTCGCCAACATGCTGGGCATGTTGCTCTTCCTGCTCCTTGTCCTCTATCACTACGTAGCCGTCAACAACCCCAAGAAGCAAGAGTGAGGATTCCTTCACCCCCCCCCCCCTCAAGCAGACACCGCCAGCGTCGTGCCCCGGGGAACAACAGCCTCTTCCTCGCTGTTCCCTTGGACAAGAACAAACCGCCTGTAGCTAGGATGGGACAGACTGGGATTGAAAGCAAGGGTTGGCACAGCAGGGCAAAAATGGGCTCTCTCTCTCTTTTTTTGTCAAACAAAATTTATTAATAGAAACATGTTACAAGACGAAACATACAGATAACTGACCATACACAGCATGGATCTTACACTAAGATGTTCACCCAGGGAGTAAGTGGTATCAAACTGTATGGATCTTCTTAGGTCTAATCAGAAACCCTGAGAACTCCAATGAAGTGCTGAAGAGAGCCAGTTTGGGGTAGTGGTTAAGTGTGCGGACTCTTATCTGGGAGAACCAGGTTTGATTCCCCACTCCTCCACTTGCAGCTGCTGGAATGGCCTTGGGTCAGCCATAGCTCTTGCAGAGTTGTCCTTGAAAGGGCAGCTTCTGGGAGAGCTCTCTCAGTCCCACCTACCTCACAAAGTGTCTGTTGTGGGGGGAGGAAGGCAAAGGAGATTGTAAACTGCTCTAAGACTCTGAAATTCAGAGTGAATCTGAGACGCCGAAATTCAGAGCGAAAGGCAAGGTATAAATCCAATATATTCTTCTGAAAAAGAATAGGGATAATGAATTTTTTTGTGGGGGGATAATAAATTTGTATTAAATTACGACCCATACTGCAAAACATAAAAAAAATTATTTTAAAAATCTGAACTATGCACTAAACTTCTTATTATATTTGCATTTTTAGCAAATATAAGCACTTATTAACATCCTTCAAATATAAAACATACAGACACCATTTTACAATATCTTTTACCACATCTTCATATAAAACAATTTACCAAAAAAGAAAAATTATTACTGCTTACTATCCAATGTTTTCATATATTTTTATACAAGAAAAAGTTTAGGTGCATGCCAAACCATAGGACTATTGCTTTTAAAGGTATTTGTGCACTTCTGGTTGCATTATTAAATTATATACTGGTTGTTTGTACATTTGTGTTCTGGGGACAGTTGTATTTTACTTCCTTTTCTGTTGTTCTAACCTTTTTGGTTACCTGAGAGCCAGTTTGGTGTAGTGGTTAAGTGCAGGGACTTATCTGGGAGAATTGGGTTTGATTCCCCACTCCTCCACTTGCAGCTGCTGGAATGGCCTTGGGTCAGCCATAGCTCTCACAGGCGTTGTCCTTGAAAGAGCAGCAGCTGTAAAAAGCTCTCTCAGCCCCACCCGCCTCACAGGGTGTCTGCTGTGGGGGGAGGGGAAGGTAGAGGAGATTGTGACCACTCTGAGACTCTGAGATTCAGAGTATAGGGCGGACTATAAATCCAATTTCTTCTTCTTTCTTGTGCTGGGTTGTGTTTTTCTCCTGTTTTTGATTGTGCTTCCGCCATGAACTTCATTCCGTTCTGGTGCTCTGGAAGATAAAGGTATCTCTCTGCCTCGTGCAATTTTCTAAAGTTTGATCGTGCCTCCACCCCATTATGTCTCAAACTCCATAGTGTTTCCTCCTCAGGAACAGGCTTTTAGGGCCATGTTTTTTCTCTGCGTCAGGAAGTCCTGAAGCACTTACAGGGCAAACTGGAGCAGGAAGCCAAAGTGATGGTGTCTTCGGGGCAGATGGAGGTTCTGGAGCAGCTCAAAGGTGAGTGGATATTGCCTCGAGGGACTTGGTACAGATGCTGCAATTTTGCAGAAATCTAGACAGCCCCACCTGCTGAAGTTTGGTGCTAGGAGCAGGTTACCATCCAGTTGACATTTGAGAGAGGAAAAACCAAGTGTCTAGTGCAGTACTGCAGTCCAAGCTCTGCTCATGACCTGAGTTCGATCCCAGCGGAAGCTGGGTTCAGGTAGCAGGCTCAAGGTTGACTCAGCCTTCCATCCTTCCGAGATGTACCCAGCTTGCTGGGGATAAAGTGTAGATGACTGGGGAAGGCAATGGCAAACCACCCCATAACAAAAAGTCTGCCATGAAAACGTCCTAATGTGACGTCACCCCATGCTTGCACAGGGGACTACCTTTATCATATTTAGGCCTTAAACTTTACCTTTAGGCCTTAAACTAAATTGTAAAGATCCGACTAGAAATCTGACATATGGTTGTGTGCAGGGGACAAATTACTGAGAGCGAGGAACTGTCAATGACAAACTGGGTGGAAGTCATAGGAATATGGAACAAACACACACCTGGCGGCTGATTTTTCCTCACGCCCGGCTTTCTCCTAGAGTTGACAATCAGCAGTTCTCAACACCAGGTGCTTCCACACAGAAATTTTGCTCCTTTTTCACATACGCAGCAGAGCATTTTTGGGGGGAGTAACCACCCAACGTCAGACCCTACTTATTCTCTATCTGTATTTTCCATCACTTTGTTGTGATCTTTTGGGAAAATGTCTGGTATGCTGTGAAGATGGGAAAGGTGTGCATTTTTGCAGTTTCTGCAGTTCCCACATCAGCACCATTTTCCTTGTTTCAGCCCCCCCCCACCGATAGAGGACTTTTGCATATTTTAAAAATATCAGCAATGGAAATACTTTAATAGCATAATAATGATCTATCCACGAGATCCTCTAAATTCCCAGTTTTTATTCTTAAAACCGAAATGCCTTTTCTCTTATATCTCTGCAATGAAAAGGGTTAGAGATGTTTGGGGAAAAAAAGAAAACTGGGAATTCAGAGAACATTGTTATAATGTTCTATCAATTGCTAATTCTCCCCCCCTCCAAAGGCCTCTAAAAAGCCCTCCAGTTGTGTGGTGGGGGGGTGGGGTTGCTCCATGGATGTTCAGTTGCCCCTGGCAACAAAAGCGAGAGGGAGAATTGTTGCAATGTGGAAATGGCCGTTCTGTGCCTCCTAGAATATGCCCCACCCTTACCAGGCCACTTTTTTCCATGGGGTGTGTATATCTTTTTCTTTCTGTTAATTCACAAAATCATATTTTGCTGCAGACCCGAAAGAACCCACTGAATATGTAGGGACTCTTATTGTGTCTTTGGATGAACCAGTTTTACTACTTTTGTTATCCTAATGGGAGGGGGGACAGCCACTTTGCCACCGGATACAGTAACAGATGAGGGGGGCAGCAAGGAACTGCTGGAGGAGGAGGGAACAGTTTGGAAACCCACAGCCCCCCCCCCTTCTTTCCTGCTTCTCTCAGCTCTCCCTCCATCGCCCTTTCCCCTCTGACAGCTGCTCTCGGCTCTTCTTCGTTCCTTTTCTGATTAATTTACAAAGTCCTGTTTTCAACATAGCAGCCCCGTGGCGCAGAGTGGTAAAGCTGCAGTACTGCAGTCCCAAGCTCTGCTCACGACCTGAGTTCGATCCCGACGGAAGCTGGGTTCAGGTAGCTGGCTCAAGGTTGACTCAGCCTTTCATCCTTCTGAGGTCAGTAAAAGGCGTCCCCAGCTTGCTGTGGGAAAAGTGTGGTTGACTGGGGAAGGCAATGACAAACCACCCCGTAAAAAGTCTGCCGTGAAAACATCGTGATGAGGTGGGTCACCCCAGAGTTGGAAACGACCGGTGCTTGCACAGGGGACCTCCTTTACTTTTTATTTTCGACATATGTAGGCAAGTCTGCCCCCAAGTCAATAAAGGCCCCTTCCTTGTCTGTGGGCGGCTGCATTTTGCAGCTTTTGTCCACCACGTGGTGGACGGTAGGGTTGCCAAGTCTGACTCAGGAAATATCTGGGGACTTTGGGATTGGAGAAAGGGTGTGACAAGCATGATTGAACTTTGTTGGAAATAATGGAGGATGGGGGCACCTTCTTTGGGGGCTCATAGAATTGGACCCCCTGGCTCAATCTTTTTGAAACTTGGGAAATGTCTCGAGGAGAGGCACTGAATGCTATGCTAAAATTTTGGTGCCTCTACCACAAAAAACAGCCTCTCTGGAGCCCCAGGTACCCATGGATCAATTCTCCATTCTACCCTATGGGAATTGGTCTCTATAGGGAACAATGGAGTGCTCAGCAGACATTCACCCCCCCACTTTCTGATGACCCTGAAGTGGGGGGAGGGCCTCCAAACCTGTCCCCACCTGGGGATTGGCAACCCTAGTGGATGGGGAGAGACGGTTTACTTCCTGACAGAATAGGGTTGCCAAGTCCAATTCAAGAAATATCTTGGGACTTTGGGGGTGGAGCCAGGAACAAGGTTGTGATAAGCACAATTAGACTCCAAAGGGAGTCCCGGCCATCACATTTAAAAGGACTGCATACCTTTTAAATGCCTTCCTTCCACTGGAAATAATGAAGGATGGGGCGCCTTCTTTCGGGGCTTATAGAATTGGACCCCCTGGTCCAATCCTTTTGAAACTTGGAGGGTATTTTGGGGAGAGGCACTGGATATTACGCTGAAAAAATGGTGCTTTTATCTCAAAAAGCAGCCCCCCAGAGCCCCAGATACCTGCTGATCCATTGTACCCTACAGGAATCGATGTCTATAGGGAATAATGGTGTGCCCAGCAGACATTCTCTCCCCCCCCCCCGCTTTCTGATGACCCTGAAGTGGGGGGAGGGCCTCCAAACTGGGGGATCCCCTGCCCCCACCTGGGGATTGGCAACCCTACGACAAAACGATTCAATGCTGAGTGGGTGAGCAGATCCGGACATCATTTGCTAAAACGATAACACCTTTCCTTATCCGCTGTGCTTGCTCCCCTCCCTGCCCTCCTCTCCCCCAGCTCTGCAGATGGACATCACCAGCTTGTACAGCCTGAAGTTCCAGCTGCCGGCCTTCGACCCTGAAGAGGCGGGGTGCCCGGGACAGAGCACTGAGGACAGCCCCACCCACTCGGCCACGCTCCAAAGGAAAGGGAGCCTCGGAGACTTGAGCCGGGCCACCCTCCGGCTCCTGGAGGAGCTGGACCGAGAGAGGTAAAGAACAGAGGGGGTCACGGGGGCTGAGGGGCCTTCCTGACCCGTGTCCCTTTCTCAGCACTATCCATTCAAGACTGCACCTCCTCCCCCCTCGAAAAAAGCCAGATGTGCAGGCTGAGAATGGCCTTGGGTCAGCCATAGCTCTCGCAGAGCTGTCCTTGAAAGGGCAGCTTCTGTCCGAGCTCTCTCAGCCTCACCTATCTCACAGGATGTCTGTTGTGGGGAAGAAGATAAAGGAGGTTGTGCGCAGCTCTGAGACTCTGATTTAGAGAGAAGGGTGGGGTATAAATCTACAAACTTCTTCTTCTTCAAGTTGTGGGCTTCTGCTTAAATCAGTTTGCTCTGGGGCCATTTTTCCTGAGCTAAGACAAGTACGTGTGAGCTGGAAGCTAAAAAATTGTGAGCCAGCTCACACTAACTCAGCTTAGAAGGAATACTACTCATGGCATTTTAAAATGGCTGTCATTGGTCAAGCCTATGAATGCCGGCATGTGTTGTTTGGCCCTGAATGGAGATGCCAGGGGTTGAACCTGGAACTTTCTACATCCAAAGCTGGAACCCACCAGTTTCTTTTCTGTCATTCCTTGGCTGATTACAGACCGGCACTTTAGGCCGACTCAGAGACGCCTCTGAAGTCGGCCCAAAAAATCCGTTCAGATGGCAACATCTGCCGACCGTCTCTATCCCATCCTCACCCCGTCCTCCAGGCTTCTTTGACCGGCTCAAAAAGGTACCACTTCCAAAGTGGTAGCAAATATTTGAGCCGGCGGTCAGTCGCCTCCCCGCCGTCTGGACGGGGAAGGTCGCAAGTGAGGTAACTTGGCGGTCTGGAGCTGCCAAGCCACCCCAAGCTGTTCCAGGTTTTTTTAAAAGAGGAACCCAATCAGAGCACTGGTGCGCTTCTGCGCATGAGCACTTGCCCCACAAGGGGGAGAAAAAAGGGAATCCGGCGTCTAGGGCACCTTCCCATGTGGAGGTGCCCAGCCGCCTCACGCCTCACGGACGCGATGGGGCTGCCTCGCCGGGGACTGTCTGGAGACTCCAGGATGGCTCTTTTTGAGCTGTCCCAATTCGGGACTCCTCCCAGCCGCCCCAGAATGCACGTCTGTTCTCAGCCCCTGTGTCCTCATCTGTTTTCCTGTCTGGGTCTCCCATCCCATTCTCTGAATGCTGTTCCCCGTCCTGACCCCTCCCCCACCCCAGGTGCTTTCTGCTGAGCGAGATTGAGAAGGAGGAAAAAGAGAAGCTGTGGTATTACACGCAGCTCCAGAGCCTCTCCAAACGGCTGGATGAGCTCCCACAAGTGGAGACGGTGAGTTGTCTGCTTGCGTGTCGGGTGGTGCTGAGACCCAACAGGGCCAGATTAACAATTAGGCACAAGTAGGCACTGGCCTATGGGCTCCCACGGGCTGGCTTCTCCCCCATTCCCCCCCTGCTTGCAGCCCTCCCAGCCTGCACACGCAGCCAGCAACCGAGTCGCTCTGGTGTGGTTGCTGGAGTCATCTCCAAGTCTGCCTCTCTCTGCCTCTCCCCCAGTTCTGTTAAAGGGGCTTTTGAGAAGATGGCTGCAGCAGGGGCAATGGGTGGCGGGGCGGGTGCTCACACTCTGAGATCATTTGCAAGGGGGCCCCCAAGATTTTGACTGCCCAGGGGCCTCCACAGGGTTTAAACCGGCAGTGGAAAAAAATGAATACTGTTTCTCAACTTCTGACCTGGGGAGGGGCGGGGGATAGGGGCGGACAGGAAAGGTTTGACTGCCCTGAGGAAGAGAATAGATCAGCACAATTATGAAAATAGGCCCCACATCAAATTTGGATGTTGTGATTTTGAGTTCTGAGAGCCACTTTCTCGGAAGGAAGGAAGGAAGGGAGGAAGGAAGGAAGGAAGGAAGGAAGGAAGGAAGGAAGGAAGGAAGGAAGGAAGGAAGGAAGGAAGGAGAGAGAGAAAGAGAGAGAGAAGGAGAGAGAGAAGGAGGGAGGGGGGAAGGAAGGAAGGAGAGAGAGAGAAAGAGAGAGAGAAAGAGAGAGAGAAGGAGAGAGAGAAGGAGGGAGGGGGGAAGGAAGGAAGGAAGGAAGGGAGAGAGAGAGAGAAGAAGGAAGGAAGGAAGGAAGAAAGAGAGAGAAAGAGGAAGGAAGGAACGGAAAACCTAAATCTTTATTGGGTTAAATAAGACCTCCTCCCCCCATCTAGTTCTCTATGCAGATGGACCTGATCCGGCAGCAGCTGGAATTCGAAGCGCAGCACATCCGCACGCTGATGGAGGAGCGTTTCGGGACGACAGATGAGATGGTGCAGAGAGCACAGGTGAGCAGGGAAGGGAAAGTGTGGCAGGTCACTCCTTCCTCCTACTTCACTGGGGCTTGGAGCGCCCGTTGAGGATAGCAGCGTTCAGGGCCTGTATTCGAGTTCTGCTCTTCCTCTTTCTCCATGTTGGCTAGCAAGGCCTTTATCACTTTGCATTAGGTCTAAAGAGCTGCCCAAGGGGCCAGTTGCATGGGCTTTATTTCTGTTCCTGCCATGCCAGATTGGTAGCTTTCCTGTTTTGTTTTTAAAGTAAGTTTCTAGCCCTAACAGGCTAGGTCTGAACTCCACCCTGCATCCTGCCTGTTTTTAACCCAATGATACTCTATTAAGACAGACATGTCTACTCCTGGGGTTTTGTCAGTCCAGGTCATGTCTCTGTGACCTACAGCCTATGGCTGTGATGTATGTGAGAAGTCTGTTTCTTTTATATGGACCAGTCTTTTTAGACTACTCTAGTCCACACCAGGATTGAGGTGTTGTATTTTCCTTCCCAACGGGTCTTATTCCTAGTTGTTGATAATATAACAACCCAATGACACCGACTGTTTTTAAAATTAATCCTTTGACATTCAAAATCCTTATTTTCGTGCCACACGGCGTGCTAATTGTCCAAAGTCTTTTCAATTATATTTTTAGATTAAAAAATCACATTGGGGGAGGGGGGGGACAGAAAGGACCCCATTGCCTTTATGACCAAAGCACAAAATAAGGAGAGGGGAGGGGGCATGACCAGCGTTCCCTCAAAGCTGAGTTAGCGTGAGCTAGCTCAAAGATTTTTAGCCTCCAGCTATGCATTTTTGTCTTAGCTCAGGAAGGATGACCCCAGAGCACACTCATTGATGCAGCAGCTCACAACTTTAATACCAGTAGCCAGGACTTTTTTGTAGCAGGAACTCCTTTGCATATTAGGCCACACCTCCCTGATGGAGCCAATCCTCCTGGAGCTTACAGTTAGGCCCTGTACAAAGAGCCCTGCAAGCTCTTGGAGGATTGGCTACATCATGGGGGTGTGGCCTAATATGCAAAGGAGTTCCTGCTACAAAAAAAGCCCTGCCAGTAGCTCACAAAGTAGAATTTTTGCTCACAAGACTTTGCAGCTTAGAGGGAACACTGGGCAGGACTGCTATTGGGGACCGGATACATGGCCAGCCCTGCTAGTAGGCAAACTAGGCCATCACCTATGGCGCCGGCTTCAGGGATGTTATCTGTGCAGAGGAGGGCACCAGATGTTAGCTTGTTTAGGGCTGGCCCTGACTGGATGGGCAGCCTCCTTTGCCTGCCCCTGGAAGGAATCTGGCCTCTCTGAGATCTTGAGATGTCATCCATTTGCAGATCCGAGCATCTCGGCTGGAACAGATCGACAAGGAGTTGATGGAAGCCCAGGATAAGGTGCAGCAGGCAGAGCCCCAGGTAAGAATGGGCCCACATGCTAGAAAGGGAGGGATGGTGGCTCAGTGGTGGAGCATCCGCTTGGGAAGCAGAAGGTCCCAGGTTCAATCCCCGGCATCTCCATAATAATAATAATAATAATAATAATAATAATAATAAATTTATTCTTATATCCCGCCCTCCCCCGCCAAAGGCGGGCTCAGGGCGGCTCACAAGCATGGAATTCCATGGTTCAATAAAACAATACAATACAACAACAATTTTAAATAATCAATAACATAGTAAATAAGTTAGTTAAAATAGATAAAAGGTGCTACATTACTATAGGTCCAGGCAAATAGGTGTGAAAAACCTCAGCTTGAGACCCTGGAGAGCCGCTGCCAGTCTGAGAAGACAATACTGACTTTGATGGACCCAGGAGGGTCTGATTCAGTATAAGGCAGCTTCATGTGTTCATAAAACGAGGGGGGTGTTTTAGAACATGGTCGTGGCGGCAGCAAGCTGAGCGGAGCTCTCTGGATATCGCAAGTGTTAACTGGCTTTATATATATATTATCCCTTCTGATAATGGGCTTTTAGTTTTTGGGCCAGCTGTCCTGCTCCTTTACATAGTAGGAGTCAAGTTGCACCTTTAAAACCAACAAAGTTTTATTCAGAATGTCAGCTTTTGTATGCAGGCAGACTTCTTCAGATGAGGGGATAGTATGCATGCATACGAAAGCTTATGTTCTGAATAAAACTTTGTTGGACTTAAAGGTGAGACTTGACTTCTACTTTGTTCTGCTGCTTTAGGCCAACATGGTATAGACAAGCTGGAAGGGGTCCAGAGGAGGGCGATGAAGATGGTGAGGGGTCTGGAGACCAAGTCCTATGAGGAAAGGTGGAAGGAGCTGGGCATGTTTAGCCTGGAGAGGAGGCAGCTGAGAGGTGATAGGATCACCATTTTCAAGTACTTGAAGCGCTGTCCTTTAGAGGATGGTGTGGAATTGTTTTCTGTGGCTCCAGAAGGTAGGACCAGAACCAAAGGGTTGAAATTAAATCAAAAGAGTTTCCGGCTCAACATTAGGATGACCATTACTGTCCTCAGTGGAACAGGCTTCCTTGGGAGGTGGTGGGCTCTCCTTCCTTGGAGGTTTTTCAACAGAGGCTAGATGGCCATCTGACAGCAATGAAGATCCTGTGAATTTAGGGGGAGGTGTTTGTAAGTTTCCTGCATTGTGCAGGGGGTTGGACTAGATGACCCTAGAGGTCCCTTCCAACTCTAGGATTCTATGGCTGCCCACTTGGATCCTTTACTTAGTGTTTGACTCAAAGTGTCTAAGGAAGTGTTTATTTTTACGGTTATAATTATGGGAGTAACCAAACAGCCTTGGGAGTTTGAAGACTCACATTTACAGCCAGCCCAGAAGCAAAGAAAGATAGGAGATTATTTTACTGCTGGTAATAATGATTTATATACCATTCCTGTTTCCAATCATTACTCACCTCTAGCAGAAATTGAAAGTGAAGAAAGTGAAGAGACAACACTTTAATTGCCTATTTAGCTAGAAACATGGGTGGTGTTTAAAGAGCTCAGTGCACCAAAATTAGCTTAGGGAACTCTGCCTCCCCCAAGCTTGTACATCACACGATTGTAGGGTTGCCAAGTCCAATTCAAGAAATATCTGGGGGTGGAGCCAGGAGACTTTGGGGGTGGAGTCAGGAGACATTAGGGGTGGAGCCAAGATCAAGGCTGTGACAAGCATCATTGAACTCCAAAGGGAGTTCTGGCCATCACATTTAAAGGGACACCTTTTCAATTCCTTCCTCCCATAGGAAGTAATGAAGGATAGGGGCACATTCTTTTGGGGCTCATAGAATTGGACCCCCTGGTTCAATCGTTTTGAAACTTGGGGGGTATTTTAGGGAGAGGCACTAGATGCTGTACTGAACATTTGGTGGCTCTACCTCAAAAAACAGACCCCCCCCAGAGCCCGAGATACCCGTGGATCAATTCTCTATTATATTCTATGGGAATTGGTCTCCATAGGGAATAATGGAGTGTGCAGCAGGCATCCCCCCCCCTGCTTTCTGACGCCCCTGAAGCGGGGGGAGGGCCTCCAAACCGGGAGATCCCCTGCCCCCACCTGGGGATTGGCAATCCTACATGATTGCCTAAAGCTGCCTTAAAATGAATCAGATCATTGGTCCATCAGGCTACTGTCTGAAAACTAAATTTTTATACTGCCCCATAAAAGCAGGGGGTTTTTTTTGAGCAGGAACGCACAGGAACGCAGTTCTGGCTGGCTTCGTGTCAGGGGTGTGTGGCCTAATGTAAAAATGAGTCCATGCTGGGCTTTTTCCAGAAAAAAGCCCTGTGTGAAACTATGGTGATGTCAGAGGGTGTGACCTCATGCAAATGAGTTCCTGCTGGGCTTTTTCTACAAAAAAGTCCTGGATAAAAGTATCTCAGCTCTTATTCTTAAGGTGATCAAGTGGCATGTTAATGTTTTGTTTTCTCACTGCTGATGCTGTCAGACTATCTATTGTTATTGATATTGTCCAGGGCTTTTTTTTGTAGTAGGAACTCCTTTGCATATTAGGCCACGCCCTCCCAATGTAGCCAGTCCTCCTGGAGTGTACAGTAGGCTCTGTACTGGCTACATCGGGGGGGGGGGGAGACGTGGCGTAATATGCAAAGGAGTTCCTGCTACATAAAAAGCCCTGGTTCTTATGACGTTTAGTTAATAAAAGTTTAAAAATGTAAATTAAAAAAGTATTGTCTGCTCAGACTGGCAGCAGCTCTCCAGCGCCTTAGCTATAGAAAGGCCTTTGGAGTACATTTTTAAACAGCATCCACGTTTGTGGGTGGATTGGAGTAAAGAAGGAACCAGGAATTGCAAACAGTAGTTAAGGAACTTCAAATGGGAACCCCTGCCAGTGCCTTGGAAACTAGAAAGTATCAGGGGTGGAATTCTAGCAGGAGCTCCTTTGCATATTAGGCCATGCCCCCCTTGTTGTAGCCAGTGCTCCAAGGCCTTACAAGGCTCTTTTTTGTAAGCTCTTGAAGGATTGGCTACATCAGGAGGGTGGGACCTGATATGCAAAGGAGCTCCTGCTAGAATTCCACCCTTGGAAGTAGTGCAAGATTCATCCCAGCCTCTGATGTGTGCTTCAGTGTTCTCTGTCAGCACACATAATGTGCAACAAATGATGCATTGAATCAGTGCTGGATGGCAAGATGTAATGTTTTATCTCCATAATTCGTTGTCGACTGCAAACCCTCATCTTTCCCCCTCCTCCACCCCCCAAAAAGAAGTGGCTTAATTTGAAAAATAGATTTTTTGGCAGGGCTGCTGTTTGGTTCCTGTGGGGGGGGGGAGAGAGAGAAAGAGCTTGCTGATGCTAAGGATTCCTGGCACCCAGAGGGAGCTGTGCGCTGCGCTGGAAGTAATACTCCTTGCCAACTGCAGCTTGTCCCCCAAAGAATCCCTGAGATTCCTTATGTTGCCTGTGTGACAGAATCCGTCGGCGGGTGAGATGTCGACTGCATCAGCCTGTGGCGCTGCTACAGCGTGTGGGAAAAGAGAGGGGTTTTCTTAGCCGTGGGTCCGTTCGCTCTCACTACAGCTTACATCCGTTAGTCGAAGGGTTTTTTTAAAAAAAAACAAGCACTCGCATAACCATCATCATGAGCTCCAGAGAAAGTCACATTTTATTCAGGGGAATTTACTCCCAGGTAGGTCAACAGCTCTGAAATTCCACAGCTTGCAATCAAAGTAAAAAAGGTAGTCCCCTGTGCAAGCACCAGTCATTTCTGACTCTGGGGTGACGTCGCATCACAACATTTTCATGGCAGACTTTTTTTACGGGGTGTTTTACCATTACCTTCCCCAGTCATCTACACTTTCCCCCCAGCAATCTGGGGACTCATTTGACCAACCTCGGAAGGATGGAAGGCTGAATCAACCTTCAGCCGGCTACCTCAACCCAGCTCCCACTGGGATTGAACTCAGATCATGAACAGAGTTTAGGACTGCAGTACTGCAGCTTTACTACTCTGCGCCACCGGGCTGCCTTCTAGGTCGTCACTAGTAGGATCTTTATTTTTGAAGAGATTGATGGATTAAGACTCTAAGAATCATGAGGGGGGAGAAAGAGAGGAAGGAAGGAAGGAAGGAAGGAAGGAAGGAAGGAAGGAAGGAAGGAAGGAAGGAAGGAAGGAAGGAAGGAAGGAAGGAAGGAAGGAAGGAAGGAAGGAAAGAAGGAAGGAGAAATAATTATGTATTTACTTGATGCCACTCTTCATCCATAGAGCTCAGGGCCACAAATAGTCCCCTCCCTCAACTGAGGTAGGCTAGGCTGTGAGAGACGTTCGGATCCAAGTGAACTTCATGGCAGAGTGCGTGATTTGAACCTTGGTCTTGGCAGTCACAGTGCAATATTCTAACCAGTATACTATAGAGACTCCAAAAGAAAAGGCAGGAGGAAAGGGGTCCAAATAATGCCAGGAGGAAGGTAGCAATTAATTTTAAAAGGAAACCAAGAAAACTGATTTTCAGTGTTTGGGGCAAGGTGAAAGCAAAATTCAGCACTTTGAGGCTGAAGGCAGCCTGTGTGGCATAAGTGGTTAGAATACAGGGTGAGAACTTGGGAGGAAAGGAAAGGTCCCCTGTGCAAGCACCAGTTGTTTCCGACTCTGGGGTGACATTGCTTTCACGTTTTCATGGCAGACTTTTTATGGGGTGGTTTGCCATTGCCTTCCCCGGTCATTACACTTCCCACCCCCAGCAAGCTGGGGACTCATTTTACCAACCTTGGAAGGATGGAAGGCTGAGTCAACCTCGAGTTGGCTACCTGAACCAACTTTCACTGGAATCGAACTCAGGTCGTGAGCAGAGGATTCTGACTGCAGTGTTGCCGCTTTACCACTCTGGGAGACCTGAGTTCAAATCCCCCTCACTGTGAAGCTTACTGGCTGACCTTCCTCAGCTTGACCTAGCTATCAGGATTGTTGTGAGGGAAAAGGGGGTTGAGGAGAACTCTGCACATTGTGCTGTGCTTCTTAGAAAGAAGAGCAGGGTAAATAAGTATAAATAGGTAAGCAGATATCCATAGCGGATTGGATCGTATTGCTCCTTTCAGCTAAGCGCAGCTCCTTCTTCTCGCATGTGGACGCTTGCCCCAAAGGAGAGCTTCCCCACACAGAAGATTGAAGTGATTGGGTCTGACCCACTGGGAAATTTATTTTGGGGTGACTCTTGTCTCTCAGCCTCCTCAAAAATGAGTGTGCTTCCCCAGTACTTGACCCAGTTCTGCACAAAACGACACAGTAGGAGTGAGTGAAGTCTGCTGCAAGGCCTCTGGGAAAGGATTGGTGATCCGTCCCAGAAACCAGCAGGGTTTTCTTGTTTCCTTGTCTCTCTCCTCGCCTGGGCGACGCCAAGCCGAGCGAGGCGATTGTGGGTGTCCCCAGTGGAAAAGGGGCAGTTGCCATGGAGATGGGAAGTAGGCCGAGGAAGGGATGAAGAGGCCTTGTGCGTGTTTGTGTGTCGCAAAGAGGAAGAGCGCAATGCCTAGCTGGCTGTGCTTATTAATTTCCTTGGACATGAGCCAGTGGGAGCTCAGGTGTCCAGGTTTTGTGTTGTCCACACATAGGACAAAGGAAAAGGAAAGGTCCCCTGTGCAATCACCAGTCGTTTCTGACTCGGGTGACGTTGCTTTCACAACGTTTTCACGGCAGACTTTTTACGGGGTGGTTTGCCATTGCCTTCCCAAGTCATCTCCACTTCCCCCCCAGCAAGCTGGGTGCTCATTTTACCAACCTCGGAAGGATGGAAGGCTGAGTCAACCTCGAGCCGGCTACCTGAAAACCAAAAGGAAGGGGGTGCTTAAATCCCTCTCAGTAGCCAGTTCCCAAGTGCATTAGTCCACAGACTTCAGATCCCTGGGAGGTGCTCTTTTCTTTCCAAATTTAAATTGTAGGTGTAGTTGCTCTGAAAGGAAGAGTGCTGCGGCTCTCCTATTTTAATTTACCCGACTCTTGAAGCACCCTAAAAAAGGTAAAGGGAGTCCCCTGTGCAAGCACCAGTCGTTTCTGACTCTGGGGTGACGTTGCTTTCACGTTTTCACAGCAGACTTTTTACAGGGTGGTTTGCCATTGCCTTTCCCAGTCATCTACGCTTTCCCCGCAGCAAGCTGGGGACTCATTTTACCAGCCTTGGAAGGATGGAAGGCTGAGTCAACCTGGAGCCGGCTACCTGAACCCAGCTTCCGCTGGGATCGAACTCAGGTCGTGAGCAGAGAGCTCGGACTGCAGTACTGCAGCTTTACCGCTCTGCGCCACAGGGCTCCCAACACCCTACAACTTTGTAAACGGATGGCTCTCTGGAAGGGACAGCCACTTGGGCAGAGATATACGGTGTGGCTTCTTAACAGCAGGGAATTCTGTATTGGGACTGACAAGAGTGTTTCAGTGATGCCGATGTAGATGAACTGTCAGAGGATGGCTGGAAGGAAAGCCAGGCTAGGCTAGGATGGAATGATGAAAAACATGCAGAGAAACAACTGGCAGCCTCTTCTGCCTGTGGAGTGCTTTAGGCTCACGGGCACTATTCACGACTTCATTCAGCTGGCATCTTTGGAATCAAACTGCCGAATTGTCCAGCTATTCAGGTTTCATCTAGACCAGGGGTCCTCAAACTACGGCCCGCGGGCCAGATGCGGCCCGCTGAGGATGTTTATGCGGCCCGCTGGGTTATGGCAAAATCAGACCGGAAGTGACGTTCGACCTAAACTTGCGTTAGCAACACACACTTCTGGCACTGGGCTGAGGCGGCGGAGACAGAGTGTGAGGTGATACCGAGGTGAGGTGAGTTCCCAGGCCGGGGTGTGTGGTGTGGGGAAGGGAGAGAGATGCAGAAGACGGAGAACTGACGGCCCACGGCCTTGTACAGTAACGGCAGTCCGACCCTCCAACAGTCTGAGGGACAGTGAACTGGCCCCCTATTTAAAAAGTTTGAGGACCCCTGATCTAGACTTTGGGCAAGCTTTGTTTTATTTCTAAGGGAAAGTTTTTCGGAGGAAGTTTGTGGCCTCTGTTGATTTGGAGGTAGGAGGCAAAATGGTCAGGTCGGCTTCCCCCCAAAAAGCCTAATGAACAGGGCTTTTTTTTGTAGCAGGAGCTCCTTTGCATATTAGGCCACACACCCCTGATGTAGCCAATCTTCCTGGAGCTTACAGTAGGCGCTGTACTAAGAGCCCTGTAAGCTCTTGGAGGACTGGCTACACCAGGGGTGTGTGGCCTAATATGCAAAGGAGCTCCTGCTACAAAAAAAGCCCTGCGTCTTCTGTGTCTTTTTGCTGAAGAGAAGGAAAATAGACCAGCTCTGGACATGGATGAGTGGGCAGGGCCTCCGGTGCCACCTTTTGTCCTTCCCCAGCTGGTACCCCTTGCAGCAATTAAGGTGCTCAATGTGACGCTGCACAATGACGTCAAAAGTGACATCATCAAGCAGGCCAGGGATGGGGAGAGCCAAGGCGTAGCTCGCTCCTGCAAGGAGCACGGTACGCAAGCCCCTCCCCCACTTGCTTGCTTCCTGCTTCCTGCAAGCAAGAAGCCTGATTGGAGTTGGGGAGAGCCAGGGCTTGCTTGTCGCACTCCTTGGAAGCCCGGGCCCGGCTCATCAGGGGAGAGAAGGGAGGCCCAGTAGCGCCCCCAGGTGGGATGGTACCCTAGGCAGCCACCTACCCCACCTACTCCCATGTGCCGGCTCTGGCCAGGAGAAGAAGAATTGCAGATTTATACCCCACCCTTATGGCTTACAATCTCCTATATCTTCTCCCCCCCCCCACACACAACAAACACCCTGTGAGGTGGGTGGGGTTGAGAGAGCTCTCCCAGCAGCTGCCCTTTCAAGGACAACCTCTGCCAGAGCTATGACTGACCCAAGGCCATTCCAGCAGGTGCAAGTGGAGGAGTGGGGAATCAAACCCTGTTCTCCCAGATAGGAGTCTGCACACTTAACCACTACACCAAACTGGCTCTCTGTAACTGAATTGTATTTTAAAATTGTTTGTTTTATATTGTATTTTACTTATATCACGGTGTTCCGTGTCTGTGAGCCGCCCTGAGCCCGCCATTGGCGGGGGAGGGCGGGATATAAAAATAAATTTATCTTATCTTATCTTATCTTATCTTACCTTATCTTACCTTACCTTACCTTACCTTACCTTACCTTATCTTATCTCTCAGGGCTGGGCTGTAGTCCAGATTTCATGTTTGGTGGGGTCCACAGCAGGATTTGTTGTTTGGGAGGACCAGGGGGGCACCTGGTTTGGTGGCCCTGGGCTCTAGTAACCGTAAGCTGCCTTGAGTTCCACAAGCTAACTCCCCTTCACATGGGCATGCACAACAGCCCTGTTCCCCTCACCCCTTTCTTATGCACTCCTCTCTCTGAGTGACAGGGACCTCTTGAACTGAAGTTGGGTGCTCTGAAGGCCGGCTGCAAGAAGGCTCCCCCCCCCCCTCCGCCGCTCTGTACGCTATTAGGGAAGGGGAGAAAAAAACCATGAAATTACCAGCAGCGACGCTACTAGTTGTTCAGAGTGGTGGTGAGCAAAGGAGACAAATTGGGGACTCTCCAAGGGAGGGGCCATGCAGTTAGAAGGGGGGTTTGAAAGGCTGGGTCTCGCTCCCCTGGGCCCCATTGTAGCTACAGGCCTGGTAGGAGGCAATATCAAGGAAGGCCTTGCCATTGCCTCTGTGCCTTGCCATTGCCCCTCCAAAGGAACTGGCTGGCTGCTGTGTGAGACAGGATGCTGGAGTGGGTGACCACTGGTCTGATCCAGCAGGGCTCTTCTTGTGTTCTTTGTGCCAATAGAACCGTGGTACCATCTCTGCTGTAACATTCAATTACCTTTTGTACTGTACCAGATTCCCCCTCTAACATGCTGAGCCACCACCTATAACTGCTTATGATTAAAATGTATTGTTTTATTGATATGTTTTAATTGTTATTTATACTGTTTTTATAATGTTATATTTACTGTTAATGTTATAATGTTAATATTGTAATGTTTACTGCCACAGGAGGTGGTGGCAGTTACAAGCACAGACAGTTTCAAGAGGGGATTGGATAAGCATCTGGAGCAGAGGTCCAACAGTGGCTTATTAGCCATGGCTTATTGTTGGAACTCTCTGTCTGGGGCAGTGATGCTCTGTATTCTTGTGCTTGGGGGGGGCACAGTGGGAGGGCTTCTAGACCCACTGGTGGACCTCTTGATGGGTTTTTTGGCCCCTGTGTGACACAGAGTGTTCAACTGGATGGGCCATTGGCCTGATCCAACATGGCTTCTCTTACGTTCTTATGTTATCTGTCCTGAGCCTTTTTTGGGATAGGGCGGAATATAAATGGTCTAAATAAATAAATACAGGGCTTTTTTTTTTTTTAGCAGGAATGCACAGGAACATAGTTCTGGCTTGGCATCAGGAGGTGTGGCCTAATATGCAAATGAGTTCCTGTTGGGTTTTTTAAATGAAAAAAAGCCCTGAATAAATAAATAAACTGTGCACAGGGCCCTGAGCTTTTCAGATGGGCAGGAGGCAAACATAACATAATAATTCTGACCTATTCTACAGGAATGTTATATAGTTCTTTGAACCTGCTAGAGTTCACACTTTCCCTTTAGAAGACCACCCTGTCCAGAAGCAAGGTAGCTTTTTAACTCAAGCAACATTGCTCTGATTTTTTGCCAGGTGGTTGAACGGGCAAAGTCTGGCCAAACGATGAGTTCACCAAGTCCCCTAGGGAACATATCTCTTTATAAAGACTTTTCAGTGGCTTGTTTTTTTCTCTCTCCCCCCCCCCCCACCCCATAGCTCTGTGGGAAGCTCCCCAGTGTGGAAGGGGACGGAAGCCTCGACGTGCCCACCCATCCCGACGAGGGGGGCGCTCACCCGCGCAGCAACAAGGTAAATGGTTTTCCTTTGAAATGAATTCTTTGACAGAGAAGGCCAAATTGTTCCTGTCAGATGCAGGTTGGGACACCTTCAGTGCCACTTTCCCACTTGGACTTTCATCATCAGCCATTGCTCTTGGCTTCCTTGCGAAGTTGTGCATTATTTTTCAAAGGTGAATTTGGAAAGGGGATGACCAAATGTAGAATATTAAATTGCCAAAGGGAGGTAGGAATAATGTGAGGGACTCCACCTTCCAGAGCAGCCATTTTGTGGAGCAGCCAGTTTGGTGTAGTGGTGAAGTGCACGGACTCTTTTCTGAGAGAACCAGGTTGATTCCCCACTCCTCCACTTGCAGCTGCTGGAATGGCCTTGGGTCAGCCATAGCTCTTGCAGGAGTTGTCCTTGAAAGGGCAGCTTCTGGGAGAGCTCTCTCAGCCCCACTCACCTCACAGGGTGTGTTGTGGGGGAGGACGGGAAAGGAGATTGTAGGCCGCTCTGAGGCTGTCCTTGAAAGGGCAGCTTCTGGGAGAGCCCTCTCAGCCCCACCCACTTCACAGGGTGTCTGTTGTGGGGGAGGAAGGGAAAGGAGATTGTAGGCCGCTCTGAGACTCGGTCCTTGAAAGGGCAGCTGCTGGGAGAGCCCTCTCAGCCCCACCCACCTCACAGGGTGTCTGTTGTGGGGGAGGAAGGGAAAGGAGATTGTAGGCCGCTCTGAGACTCGGTCCTTGAAAGGGCAGCTGTTATGAGAGCCCTCTCAGCCCCACTTGCCACACAAGGCGTCTTGAAGATACAGGTCCATGGCCTATTAGCAACCGGGTCATGAGTTGTATATTATATATTTATATATATGCACTTAATTATATATTACAATGTAATAATAATAATAATAATGACGACGACATTGGATTTATATCCTGCCCTCCACTCTGAATCTCAGAGTGGCTCACAATCTCCTTTATCTTCTTCTCCCACAAAAGACACCCTGTGAGATGGGTGGGGCTGACAGAGCTCTCCCAGAAGCTGCCCTTTCAAGGACAGCTCTGCCAAAGCTATGGCTGGCCCAAGGCCATTCCAGCAGCTGCAAATGGAGGAGTGGGGAATCAGACCTAGTTCTCCCAGATAAGAGTCTGCACACATAACCACCACACCAAAATAGAGTGCACAATTGTATCATTCCGAAACCATTGCCCCCCTCCCCACCAGTCCGTGGAAAAAATTGTCTTCCACAAAACCGGTCCCTGGTGCCACTGCTTTATCGGATTTAAATTGTGACACCAATCTCTCCATTGTATAAAAGTAAAAACTGCCCTTCCACAAAACAGCAGAAATGCGCCTAACATAGTGCGCTGCCACCTTTCGCACTCCTGTTTACCAAGATCCCCTCTATAATTAAAGGCCAGGCAGAGATGATGTTCTCAAATGGGGGGGAGGGTAGAATCCATTTGGGAGCAAGCAGGTTACTGCATGATGCAAGCTGACCCCAAGAGAGAGGGAGTTCCGAGAAAAAGGAGGCAGAAATCCCATGGTGGAATTCTGCAACTCTATGATTCTGTCCTTCTAGGGTAGTTGTGTGGATAAATTGGAGCAGAGACTGCTTTAGGCCCTCCTAGGGGAGAATTCGCCACTGAGTCTCATCGTAATGCTTCATATCTACATGATCCACTGCAAGTGTTCCAAAGGGTTTCCCGTTACTGGGATCCGAGCAGCTCCCCAACGTCATCTGTTAAGGGCCAAACTCATGCCTTGGAAGAGACCTCATTCTGGGTGCACAGCCCCACAGCTCCTGCCGGAAACCCAGTCCCACACTCTTCTCGTTTCAAAAGATTTTATTATATAAGTCCAATCAGGGCGGAAGCCAAAGGGAGGGGGAGAATGGAAAAAAGGGGAAGGGGGAAGGAGGGATGAGAACATATATTTCTTGAAACAATAAATGTCTTCACTCTCTTTCAACCCATAAGTGGTAAACTGCCAGATTAGATAGAATAACAACATTTCAAAACCTTTAAACTCTAAGAAAAAGTCCCGTTTCCATTACTTCTTTATCCATTCATAAAAAGGAGTCCATCTCTCCAACACTTCTTGTTGAGGTTTATCTTTCAAAATGACTGTCAATATGCCCATTTCAGCTGTTTCTAATATTTTCTGTACCAGTTCTTCTATGGTTGCTAATTCTCTTCTGGCAAACACTTCTAGCAAATCATACAGCAAAAGCATACATGCAGACAACTCTCTATATTAAAAAATTTGAACAAACAAATCAGTACACACAGGGCTTTTTTTGAGCAGAAATGCACAGCAATGCAGTTCCGGCTGGCTTGGTGTCAGGAGGTGTGGCCTAATATGCAAATGAGTCCCTGCTGGGTGTTTTCTACCAAAAAAGCCCTGTGTGAAATAATGGTGGTGCAGGAGGTGTGGCCTAATATGCAGATGAGTTCTTGCTAGGGTTTTTCTACAAAAAAAGAGCCCTGAGTACATACATCCAGGGCTTTTTTTTAAGCAGGAACGCACAGGAACACAGTTCTGGTTGGCTTGGCATCAGGGTGTGTGGCCTAATATGCAAATGAGCTTCTGCTGGGCTTTTTCTACAAAAAAGGCCCTGCATACATCAGTGTAAAGCCAACACTGAAGAAGACACATGAGCGCTGTAAATACCTGACGGATAATACTCTAGAAAAGGTGTTCATTTAGTTAACAGAGGGGACTTTTGGAAAGGTATCCTCCTACAAGAAATTTTATCTGTAATCTTATCTAAGATGAAGTATTCCCAACGTTTAGTTAACCAAGTTTACAACAAAGGAGGGTCCCCTTTCTTTTGAAAACTGGCAGCAAATGTGGACTTCATCACTTTTTATGAGTAAACCCCTAAACATCAGGGCCCATGCTTATGAGACTTTATCCTGTTGGTTTGTTACTCCAGCCCAACTGGAGTACTTCCTCTTCATATTCCTCTCATGGTGCAAAATGCTGGGAAGAATGTGGGATTCGAGGTGTAGGGTTTGCCATCTTCTGGGCATGGCGCAGGGGTCACTGGAAATGCGTGTTGAGGGGGAGGGAAGGTGTTTGTGAGTTTCCTGCATTGTGCAGGGGGTTGGACTAGATGACTCTGGAGGACCCTTCCAACTCTAGGATTCTGGCCTTCTAGGGTAGTTGTGTGCATAAATTGGAGCAGAGGAGACTGACGTAATCTGCTTTAGGTCCTCCTAGGGGAGAAAGGGGTGATATAAATAAAGTAAATATATAAATAAAAAAGAAGAGCCCTGCTAGGTCATACCAGCTGTCCATCCTGGTTTCAAACTGGAGAGCCAGTTTGGTGTAGTGGTGAAGTGTGCGGACTCTTATCTGGGAGAACCGGGTTTGATTCCCCACTCCTCCACTTGCACCTGCTGGCATGACCTTGGGTCAGCCATAGCTCTGGCAGAGGTTGTCCTTGAAAGGGCAGCTGCTGTGAGAGCCCGTTCAGCCCCACCTACCTCACATGGTGTCTGTTGTGGGGGAGGAAGGGAAAGGAGATTGTGAGCCGCTCTGAGACTCTTCGGAGTGGAGGGTGGGATATAAATCCAATATCTTCTTCTTCTTCATTGTGGTTCATTCCCTGGAACGGCCTTCCCGTTCCCGGAGCAAAAGCAATGAAAGCAGTAACTGCACGTCAGGATTTGAGCGATTGTCTGTAAACTAGGGTTGGCCAAACTTGCTTAAGGTAAGAGCCACATAGAATAAACACCAGATGTTTGAGAGCTGCAAGACATGAACATTAGATGTTTGACAGCCGCAAAGGAAGGGGGGGAGGAAGGAAGGGAGGGAGGGAGAGAGGGAGGGAGGAAGATAAATGGAGAGGGAGAGAGAGATGGAAAGAAAAGAACTTTAAATGCATTCTCCAAGCCACCAGCTGTCTTGTCTTGGAGGAATGATTTCAAGAGACAAATGCCTTCTCCAAGCCAGCTGATGGAGTGGTGGGGGCCTCAAGAGCCACACAATGTGTGTGAAAGAGCCACATGTGGCTCCCAAGGGCACAGTTTGGCCACCCCTGCTGTAAACTAAGCGCTGGTTTTGCAAAGGTAAAAACAACCATAGTGAAAATCATCCAGGGTTTCCTTGGGCGCCACCTGGTGGCTCTGTCAAGCAACGGTTGTTTTCCGGCCCTCAGGTGGAGGTGGTCTTCTGGCTGCTGTCCATGCTGGCCACCCGGGACAAAGAGGAGATGTCCCGCACCCTTCTGGCCATGTCGAGTTCCCAGGAGAGCTGCCTGGCCATGAGGAAATCGGGCTGCCTGCCACTGCTCATCCAGATCCTTCACGACGCAGACCGGGAACCGGGGACATCGGAGAGCCCCAGCGGCCACGGAGGAGCGGGGAAAGACTGCCGCATGCGGGCCAACGCTGCCCTCCACAACATCATCTTCTCCCAGCCCGACGAGGGGCAAGCCAAGAAGGAGATGCGGGTGTTGCATGTCTTGGAACAAATCCGCTCCTACACGGAGACCTGCTGGGACTGGCTCAAAATGCACCACGAGGAAGGGGAAAAGACCCCCAAGGGGGGCGCAGGTAGAGCGTCCCGGCCCTGAGCTTGGAGGCTTCCTCCTTGTGGGGCAAAAGGGAGTCTCCGCTGTGGGAGGGACTCTGGGAACGAGGACACAGATGCCGCCTCTTTGTGCCTGGGAAGTTCCAGAGGTCTTGGCAGCCTTGGTATCGCCAGGGGACCATAAGGTCATACTGCGGCTCTCCAACCACCAGGAATCAGGGGACACACACCTCTAATAGGACCCCACCTTGACTTGCCTCCTGGGTGCAGATGGAGTTGATAACTTCACTCCTTGCAGAACTTGCCTGCTGGCCTCCAAGCTGATGATGAGCTGCTGGGGGTGGGAGGAGCAGGCCTTGAATTCAGCAGGAGCTCACAGGAGCACAGCTCCTGAACCTTTCTGAGGGTTTCCCCCTCCCCCTCCCCACCTACCTTGTCCATTGAATAGGAGGTGCAGCTGCATAACAATTCCTGGATTAGGAGAGCGGGCAGCCAGCCAGCCACCAGGGGCTTTGCCACACCCCCAGCAGCCCTCATGAACCCCTGGAGAAGCCCACACCACCCTTTCTCCACTTCTGATGTGATTTTGGTTGGTGGGTGACTTGTTGGTCTTTTGACTGTGGGGGTGGGTGGCCAAAGAGAGCGCCATGTGAGTGAAGCCTGCTTGGGCTGGCTGGATCTCTAGCCAGCCCAAGCAGGCCTCACATGCCTGGGGCTCTCCTTTCTTGCATCAGGTTGCTTTTGGCTCGGGGGGGTGGCATATGCTAATGAGTTACGCTAATGAGCTTCACCACCTATTTTTCTACAAAATGACCCCTGAGGAGGAGTAACCCCTGGGTTCTTTCCCCAGGCCCACTGTGGGCACTGCTCACCTCACCCGCTCTCCCCACAGGTCCTGTCCCCATTGAGCCGCAGATCTGCCAAGCGACTTGTGCCATCATGAAGCTCTCATTCGATGAGGAGTACCGCCGTGCCATGAACGAGCTGGGTACGCTGTATTCGGGGAGGGGCTGTGGCTTGGGAGGGGGGGGGTCAAGTGCAGGCCTTGAATGTGGAATGTCCCCCATCTCCCCCAGAAAGGACCTCCAGTAGCAGGTGTCAGGAAAGGTTGAAGGAGCTGGGGATGTTTAGCCTGGAGAGGAGGCAGCTGAGAGGTGATCTGATTACCATCTTGAAGGACTTGAAGGGCTGTCATCTAGAGGATGGTGTGGAATTGTTTTCTGTAGCCCCTGAAGGTAGGACCAGAACTAATGGGTTGAAATTAAATCATGAGTTTCTGGCTCAACATTAGGAAGAACTTCCTGACCATTAGAGCGGTTCCTCAGTGGAACAGGCTTCCTCCTTGGGAGGTGGTGGGCTCTCCTTCCTTGGAGGTTTTTCAACAGAGGCTAGGTGGCCATGTGACAGCAATGAAGATCCTGTGAACTTAGGAGGAGGTATTTGTGAGTTTAGAGCGGTTCCTCAGTGGAACAGGCTTCCTCGGGAGGTGGTGGGCTCTCCTTCCTTGGGGGTTTTTCAACAGAGGCTAGGTGGCCATGTGACAGCAATGAAGATCCTGTGAACTTAGGAGGAGGTATTTGTGAGTTTAGAGCGGTTCCTCAGTGGAACAGGCTTCCTCGGGAGGTGGTGAGCTCTCCTTCCTTGGAGGTTTTTCAACAGAGGCTAGGTGGCCATGTGACAGCAATGAAGATCCTGTGAACTTAGGAGGAGGTATTTGTGAGTTTAGAGCGGTTCATCAGTGGAACAGGCTTCCTCGGGAGGTGGTGGGCTCTCCTTCCTTGGAGGTTTTTCAACAGAGGCTAGATGGCTATCCGACAGCAATGAGGATCCTGTGAATTTAGGGGGAGGCATTTGTGAATTTCCTGCATTGTGCAGGGGGTTGGACTAGATGACCCCGGAGGTCCCTTCCAACTCTATGATTCTATAAGCTAATGTACTGTGTATTGACTGTTGTCTGTGTAATTCTAATCTCAACTTTTATAAATTTTTATTTTTGAAAAATGTAATCTAGGGATTTACAGAACCTGGCAGATTATTACCATTACAGCATAATATGTCAGTTTTAAAAACAGCCTCCAGTAGCGGCAGCAGTGGGGAACGGCTACCATTGGAGACCAGGGCAGGTGTCTTTAAGCAGTGGCTGGACAAATCCTTGCCAGGGTTGCGCTAGAGCTGATCCTGCGTTGAGCAGGGGGTTGGACTAGATGGCCTCTATGGCCCCATCCAACTCTGGGATTCTTCGACTCTTCGAAAATACAGGAAGGCTGCCCCATGGCAACCCCACTGCCACTGCTCTGTATCGAGGAAAACACCCCGGATCTCCTCTGTTTCTCTCCCTAGGTGGGCTACAGGCCATCGCAGAGCTGCTGCAGGTCGACTACGAGATGCACAAACTGACGAGTGACCCTCTGAACCTGGCCCTGAGACGCTATGGCGGCATGGTGCTGACCAATCTCAGCTTCGGAGACGTGGTCAACAAGGTGCGGCGCTTGGGGCGTCTGTCTCCCCCCCCCCCGGCAGTGATAACACCACAGAGTCACATGGGGGGTGCCCAATTCAGTGCCCCCGGAAGGCCGGTGCCCTAGGCAATCCCCTACTTTGCCTAGTGGCTTGGTGAGGCAGCAGAATCAAGTGGCAGAAGCCGGAGGGTGGGAGAGAGACACTTAGACCCATTCAACAGCCCCTGCCACTGAGTGGCAAAACTATTGCCCTTTTTTTGAGCTTCGTGTGCAGCCATGACCTTATAGTACCACCCTGAGGGGCTGGTCCAGCATAATGGCAAAGAGAGTGAGCTATGAACCAGGAAGCACCTCCCTCCACTGCCTCAAATTCAAATCCATAGTAATCTCTCCTGGCAAATTTTCTGGGCTGCTCACTTCCTACATGTGCAAAAATGAAGAAGAAGAAGACTGCAGATTTATACCCCGCCCTTTTCTCTGAATCAGAGACTCAGAGAAGTTTACAGTCTCCTATATCTTCTCCCCCCCCCCGACAACAGACTCCCTGTGAGGTGGGTGGGGCTGAGAGGGCTCTCCCAGAAGCTGCCCTTTCAAGGACAACCTCTGCCAGAGCTATGGCTGACCCAAGGCCATTCCAGCAGGTGCAGGGGGAGGAGTGAGGAATCAAACCTGGTTCTCCCAGATAAGAGAGCTCTGGCTGACCCAAGGCCATTCCAGCAGCTGCAAGTGGAGGAGTGGGGAATCAAACCCGGTTCTCCCAGATAAGAGTCCGCGCACTTCACCACTACACCAAACTGGCTCTCAGTCAGAGAATGGAGTCCTGTTGTCCTGGAGACAGGGCCAGCCCTAGACTGTCTGGCACCCTAGACAAGGCTAACGTCTGGTGCGTCTGTCCCCCCCCCCCCCGCACTGATAACACCACAGAGTCACATGGGGGGTGCCCAATTCAGCGCCCCCGGAAGGCCGGCACCCTAGGCCATCCCCTACTTTGCCTAGTGGCAGGTGTGTGGCCCTGCCTGAGGAAGAGGTTGTTTTCAGAGTTTTTCAGTTCCCTGCTTCCTTTTCCTTTCCTTCAGCTCCCTTAGAAGCTCACGGCCTTCTTCATTTTGGGGACACAAGGGATAAAAGGACTGAAACAAATTTTGCTACTGCCAAAATAATCTTAGGATCACTGCCTCTACGCAAATAAAACAAATTCCAAAGAAAAAGCTACTACCTTATCTATAATGTGGCTTAATATAATAATCCTGAATATTCTCAAATAATGGCATTCGATTAGAAGGTGAAATTTATGTGTTGACCTTATTAAGGCCACGGGGGCAGATTCTGTCAGAACAAGGCCTATTCAAAAATCTTCCTTGTAGAACCATGGACTCCTGGAGGATAAAATATTTAATCTAACAATAAACCAATAAAACCAATAAAATGAATTTTAACAGGGACAAATGTAAAGTTCTGCATTTAGGTAGGAAAAACCCAATGCATAGTTATAGGATGGGGGAGACTTGTCTGGGCAGTAGTATGTGCGAAAAGGATCTAGGGGTCTTAGTGGATCATACACTGAACATGAGTCAACAGCGTGATGCGGTGGCTAAAAAGGCAAATGCAATTTTGGGCTGTATCAACAGAAGTATAGTGTCCAGATCACATGATGCGATGGTATCGCTTTACTCTGCTCTGGTAAGACCTCACCTGGAGAATTGTGTTCAGTTTTGGGCACCACATTTTAAGAAGAATATAGACAAGCTGGAATGGGTCCAGAGGAGGGAGACGAAGATGGCGAGGGATTTGGAGACCAAGTCGTATGAAGAAAGGTTGAAGGAGCTGGGATGTTTAATAATAATAATAAATTTTTATTTATATCCCGCCCTCCCTGCCGAGGCAGGCTCAGGGCGGCTTAGCTTGGAGAGGAGGCGACTGAGAGGTGATCTGATCACCATCTTCAAGTACTTGTAGGGCTGTCATCCAGAGGATGAGGTGAAATTGTTTTCTGTGGCCCCGGAAGGTAGGACCAGAACCAATGGGTTGAAATTAAATCAAAACAGGAAGAACTTTCTGACAGTTAGAGCAATTCCTCAGTGGAACAGGCTTCCTCGTGAGGTGGTGGGCTCTCCTTCCTTGGAGGTTTTAAAACAGAGGCTAGATGGCCATCTGACAGCGATGAAGATCATGTTTGTGAGTTTCTTGCATTGTGCAGCGGGTTGGACTAGATGACCCCGGAGGTCCCTTCCAACTATATGATTCTAATCATAGAGCTCTACATTAACACAGGGCAGTTAAATAATGCTTATAAGGGTCAGGCCTCATTTTGGGCAGGAGTTCACAGGAGCAGAGTTCCAGAACCTCTAAATTTTACTGTGCTCTTTCTTACCATTCCCTCCTCCCCCCCCCCCGCCCAGATTCTTCTTGGCTCCATTGTTCAAACCCTCTGTGAGAATTTTGCTGAACTTTTAAGATTTGACAAACTGTCTAATATTATTCCCCACACAAAAAAATGGGGAAATAAGCAAAACATAAAAAGCAGACAGATGAAAATCTTCATCATGCCACTGCAGCTACATAGGAGTAATAATCTAAAAAGTACGATGGGAGTAAGGTTGTATGATGACAATTCTAATTCCAGAAGCCTTTTAAGGCAGATGCAGAGCTGACAGAATTGAGTCCACCTTCCGGTGTTCTCAGGGGTGCGTGGCCTAGGCAAATGAGTTCTGCTAATGAGCTCCGGCACCTCTTTTTCTATTAAATGACCCCCTGATAAGAGGGTAAGGACCTCAGGAGAGAAATACTGAAGGGCAGGGGTGAACAAACTCAATGAGCTCTGAGTAATGGAACTTTCGTAAGTCCTAAGACTCGCCTTTTAATCAGAGAAGAAACTTTCATTTTACCCATGTCTGTAATGGAAGTTGTCGTCTTCCTGACTAGAAGCAATTTCTCATCGATAACTTTCTGAAAGTGTCCCATTTCAAGGTAGCTGATAAGCAGTGCCGGCCCTAGGTGCATGGCGCCCCAGGCAGGCTCCCTGCCCACCCACCGCCCTCCTTCCGTCACGTCTTGCCCATCAATCAGAAGAGCACACCACGACGAGGCTGGGCCTTAGTGGCTTCAAGGCACCCAGCATCTGAGCGTTTTTTGAGGAGAGCGCTGGAGGAGGCTTCTTCCCTCTCCTTTCCGGAACCAGAAGTGACGGGGGAGCAAAGACTCCTCCAGCTCTGTCTTCAAAAATGCTCAGATGCTGGCCACCTCAAAGCCGGTAGGGCCCAGCCTCGTCACGGCGCATTCCTCTGACCGCGCAGGGGGACATGTGGGGGCGGGGCGGAGTGCAGCATAAGAGAAGGGAGGGGGCTGGCGGTGGCAGGGGCAGAGGCACATTTAGGCGTTTGTCTTGGGCCCAATTTGGCGCCCCCCCCCTCCCAGCCTAGTGGGCAAACTGGCCCTGCTACTAAGCCAATATGCCTTGGGAATGATACTGCGGGCTTGCATTAGCTTCAGTCTTTGCCCTTGAGTGCCATTGTGAAATACAACTTGTTGGATATCCCTCTTTGATAAAGACAGTGGAAGAGGTGCGACAAGCGTCCTGCCGGCTCCAGACTCCGTCAGAGGGGCGACGGGGAATCTTCAGCTATATTCCTTTTGGCAGAAAAACCTGCACAGGCACTTTGACTTACAAGCATTTTGTAGCACTAAGCACTTTAAGCTATTCGTTCTGATGTAATTGTGCTTAGATGCGTTTTGTGAATGAATGATACGTACTTACCTTAAAATACTAATCGTTGCAATGGATCATGGCAATCAAATACTTTGAAGTTTCATACATTAATAATTATAAGTGAATTTATGATTATATTCGTTATTCTGTCACGGTTTTTTCTTTGGGTTCTCAATAAGCCAAACTTAGTAAAAAAAAACAAAAAACCCCACACTTGGGAATCTCAGATTAAAGGCATAAAGCCACGCTCTTGCTTCCAGGGATATTTGACCAAATTCCACCCATAGTCCAACATTTGAGACACAGTGTGGTACATTCAGCTGTTTGCTAAAAAAGCAAATCCAGTTGTGTGGAGGGGGCACTGGCGACGTCTCCCCCCCAACACACACCTTCTGGAGAGCTAGTTTGGTGTAGTGGTTAAGTGTGCGGACTCTTATCTGGGAGAACCGGGTTTGATTTCCCCATTCCTCCACTTGCAGCTGCTGGCATGGCCTTGGGTCAGCCATAGCTCTGGCAGAGGTTGTCCTTGAAAGGGCAGCTGCTGTGAGAGACCTCTCCAGCCCCACCCACCTCACAGGGTGTCTGTTGTGGGGGAGGAAGGGAAAGGAGATTGAAGGCTGCTCTGAGCCTCTGTCTTTGAAAGGGCAGCTCCTGGGAGAGCTCTCTCAGCCCCAGCTGCCTCACAGGATGTCTGTTGTGGGGGAGGAAGGGAAAGGAGATTGAAGGCTGCTCTGAGCCTCTGTCTTTGAAAGGGCAGCTCCTGGGAGAGCTCTCTCAGCCCCAGCTGCCTCACAGGATGTCTGTTGTGGGGGAGGAAGGGAAAGGAGATTGTAGGCCGCTCTGAGACTCTGTCCTTGAAAGGGCAGCTTCTGGGAGAGCTCTCTCAGCCCCACCTGCCTCACAAGGTGTCTGTTGTGGGGGAGGAAGGGAAAGGAGATTGTAGGCCGCTCTGAGACTCTGTCCTTGAAAGGGCAGCTTCTGGAAGAGCTCTCTCAGCCCCACCCACCTCACAGGGTGTCTGTTGTGGGAGAGGAAGGGAAAGGAGATTGTAGGCTGCTCTGAGACTCTGTCCTTGAAAGGGCAGCTTCTGGGAGAGCTCTCTCAGCCCCACCCGCCTCACAGGGTGTCTGTTGTGGGGGAGGAAGGGAAAGGAGATTGTCAGCCGCTCTGAGACTCTTCGGAGTGGAGGGCGGGATATAAATCCAATATCTTCTTCTTCTTCTTCTTCTTGCCTGCTCACACTTTGCCTTTTCTCATTCGCTCTTCTGCCAGGCCACCTTGTGCTCCCGCAGGAGATGCATGCAAGCGATTGTGGCGCAACTGGCGGCCGACAACGAAGAGCTGCACCAGGTAAAGATGGCGCAAGTCCTCAGTAGGGTCGAAAGCCTCTGGAAGCTTTGGAGGGGGGCTCTGTGGCCTTCTACCCCACTGAGGGCCCTCCCCTCTCCAAACCCCGCCCTACTCAGTCTCCGCCTCCAAATCAACAGGAATTTCCCAACTCAGAGCTGCCAGTCCCAGACTCCTCCCCTGTGTGTTGAGCAGGGATGGAATTACAGCAGGAGCTCCTTTGCATATTAGGCCGCACCCCCCTGATGTAGCCAATCCTCCCAGCGCTTACAAAAAACAGCCTTAGAACAAAGCAGTAGACAAGTGCACCTTTAAGACCAACTAAGTTTCATTCAGAATGTGAGCTTTCGTGTGCTCTTAAGCAGACTTCATCAGACAAAATGGGAACGGCAAGCAGCAATTCTTAATACGAGTGAGTTGGTACGTAGAATCATGGGAATGCTTTTAGCAGATTAAAAGAATCACAGATAGGGATCTGTGTTTGTTAGTGTTAGTACAAAGCAGGGCTGAAGCAACACTGGAGGGGGATAAAAAGCAGACTGCTGTTGTAGGTGCGAAGTGCCATAAATCTAGGTAACATGCCTTGCAAACTTTTGGAGGATTGGCTACGTCAGGGGTGTGTGGCCTAATAGGCAAAGGAGCTCCTGTTAGAATTCCACCCCTGATTACAAGTACGAATCCCAAGTGAATATTATGTGTTTAACTTTTACTGTTATATTCATTGTAATTCTGGAATTCTGAATAATGATCTTATAATAAAAAAAAAAAATTGGAAAAGACATTGCCCTGACTTGAATAGCCCAGGAAAGCTCGATCTCATCAGATATTGGAAACTAAGCAGAGTCAACCCTGGCAAGTATTTGGAATGGAGACCTCCTTGAAATACCAAGTTGGGAGGACAGGGGCAGGCTCTATTCAGCCACCTCTCTGACTATCCTCATATGCAAAAGAGCTCCTGCTAGAATTCCACCTCTGATGTTGAACGACTACTTTAGTGTATCTGGATAACACAGCCAGAAGGAGTGGGGGTTCTCTGCACCCAGGTTGGGGTAAGGGAGATCTAATGGATCCTGCTTGTGCACCGATTAAGCTAGGGTTGCCAAGTCCAATTCAAGAAATATCTGGGGACTTTGGGGGTGGAGCCAGGAGACATTAGGGGTGGAGCCAGGAGCAAGGTTGTGACAAGCATCATTGAACTCCAAAGGGAGTTCTGGCCATCACAATTAAAGGGTCTGCACACCGCACGCCTTCCCTCCTTTGGAAATCGTGAAGGAGAGGGGCACCTACTTTGGGGGCTCATAGAATTGGACTTCCTGGTCCAATCTTCTCGAAACTTGGAGGGTCTTTTCGGGGAGAGGCACAGAATGCTATGCTGAAAAGATGATAACTCTAACTCAAAAAACAGGCCACTCAGAGCCTCAGATTCCAGCAGATCAATTTTCTATTATACCCTATGGGAATTGGTCTCCATGGAGTGCCCAGCAGACATTTGCCTCCCCTCCCCCCACTTTCTGATGACCCTGAAGCAGAGGGAGGGCCTCCAAAGTGGGGGATCCCCTGCCTCCACCTGGGGATTGGCAACCCTAGATTAAGCCCATTGGTGCCCTCCTGGAAGGCAGGGAGTTGAGGGGGAATCGCCCTCCCAGTTGTCCTGTTTTGGGGTCCCAGGGAACTGGGAAGCTTGCATAACCTTGGGGGCCATTGTGGGTGGTCCAAATAAAGACAACTGCAGAGCTTTTGCTTTTGGGATCTTGTTTTGGACCAAGATGTCTGCCTCCTGCAATCACTCGCCTGTCCCTGTGCTCCGTCCCTCTCCTCCTCCAGGTGGTCTCCAGCATCCTACGTAATCTCTCCTGGCGAGCCGACATGAACAGCAAGAAAGTCTTGAGGGAGGTGGGCAGCGTGACAGCTCTTGTGCAGTGTGCCTTGCGGGCCACCAAGGTCAGTCCGGGGTCTGGGGGGCAGCTGCTTCCATCATGGGTTTTCTCGCCGTCTTCTTCTTCCCTCACTCGCTGTTGGCTTACCCTTGCTCTTTTTGGACTTTGTCCACTTAATACACTTCTATCTCTCTCTCTTTGCCCCACAAGGAGATTGTGCTATAGAAGATAAAAAAAGAAGATATTGGATTTATATCCCGCCCTATACTCTGAATCTCAGAGTGGCTCACAATCTCCTTTCCCTTCCTCCCCACAACAGACCCCCTGTGAGGTGGGTGGGGCTGAGAGAGAGTTGTAGGACAACTGCTACAAAAGCTATGACTGACGCAAGGCCATTCCAGCAGCTGCAAGTGGAGGAGAGGGGAATCAAACCCGGTTCTCCCAGATAAGAGAGGCGGGGTTTCTCGCCGTCTTCTTCTTCCCTCACTCGCTGTTGGCTTACCCTTGCTCTTTTTGGACTTTGTCCACTTAATACACTTCTATCTCTCTCTCTCTTTGCCCCACATGCCATACAAAACGAGACTGTCCCCCTGCTGTTGCCCATGCAGAGGCACCTTCCCTCTGAATATGTAGGTTCCATTTAGTCATTGTGCCCCCCGTCCCTTTATTTATTCCCATTTTCCTCTTTCATATATCCAGGGCTTTTTTTGAGCAGGAATGCACAGGCTGGCTTGGTGTCAGGGGTGTGGCTTAATAACCAAATGAGTCCCTGCTGGGCTTTTTCTACAAAAAAAAAAAAGCCCTGCGCGAAACTATGGTGATGTCAGAGGGTGTGGTCCAATATGCAAATAGGTTCCTGCTGGGCTTTTTCTACAAAAAAAGCCCTGCCTATATCTAGTCTACAGATTTAAACTGGTTTAAATCTGTTAAAATCTAAGCACCGTGCATAAAGCACACTTTGCAGTGAAGGTGATGTAAAAACCATTTGGCTTGTGATTGTGTGAATACGCTCTAGTCTTCCTGGGGCCCCCAGTGTTTGCAGACCCATGGGCACCTTTGAAATCCTGCCACAGGGTTGCGGGCGACAAAATTCCAGGCAGTGAAATCATGCAAAGCTCTAAGTAAGTCTTCAGCATTTCGAGCAGACAGTCTGAATAACAGGAAGCCTTTTAAACGCAACGTATTTTAAAAAATATTATCTTGCATCAGGCCTGGGATTCAGCGGGAGCTCACAGGCGCACAGCTCCTGAACCTTTCGGAGGGTTCCCCCTCCTCCTCCCCACCTTCTCCACTGAACAGTAGGTGCAGCTGCATAACAATCCCTGGATGAGCTCCACCACCTCTTTTTCTACAAAGTGACCCCTGTCTTACATGAACAAAGAAACACAGTTAAGATCCTTGTGCTATAGAAGATAAAAAAAAGAAGATATTGGATTTATATCCCACCCTATACTCTGAATCTCAGAGTGGCTCACAATTGCCTTTCCCTTCCTCCCCCACAACAGACCCCCTGTGAGGTGGGTGGGACTGAGAGAGCTCTTGCAGCAGCTGCCCTTTCAAGGACAACTGCTATGAAAGCTATGGCTGACCCAAGGCCATTCCAACAGCTGCAAGTGGAGGAGAGGGGAATCAAACCCGGTTCTCCCAGATAAGAGTCCGCACACTTAACCACTACACCAAACTGGCTCTCCAGATTGCAGAACCTGCTGCAGAAGCAACTTTAAGTAACTTCTACACAGCTAAATGAAGATTCAGAGGTACTGATGGCCCCGCCCACACTCTGAAAATGCTTGATGGGCACCACGAAACGTGTCCGTGGGCTCTAGTCCACTTCTCTGTCCCCTTGTCTCTGATGGGCAGTCATTCATTCTTTCATTTTTTTTTAATAAAAAGGATTTTATTGAACAAATGTTTTCACTTACAATCAACATTAAAATATATCATATCGTGATATACAGGATTTTGTGGTAAAATATTATTATTCATAAGATAAGTCACAACTGGTAACCAAGGTATCACAGCTTTTTTCCCCTCAAAAGACTGAGGAGAACATTTTGAAGAAGAATACACCATTTTCGTTAGAATGAAATAATCCCATATTTTGTCCTTCCAATTTTTCAAAGATGGAGGATTTTTATCATTCCATTTCATTGTTCAGTTTTTGCTATAGATGTAACCTCTTTTTTTCTGTGTTCAACCTCATAGTCAATCCGGCAGTCAAGCAAAATCAACGCAGGGTCAGCAGGCAAATTAACACTCAACACTGAAATATCTCTTTTCCAATACTGTAAAATAAAAGGACAAAGACCACCAATAATGAAAGTACAATGCTATTTGACCACATTGTTTAGGACAAAATGGAGATACCACAGCTTTAAATCTGTATAATATGAAAGGCAGCAAATACCACCGTAAAACTAATTTAGCTAATTGAAATCTCACTGAAAATTTTTTAGAACTAAAACCAGCATTCATTCATTCATTCATTCATTGCCAGGCCTCGGATTCAGCAGGAGCTCACAGGAGCTCCGGAACCTTTCTGAGGGTTTCCCCTCCTCCCCCGCATCTTGTCCATAGAATAGTAGGTGCAGCTGCATAACAATCCCTGGATGAGCTCCACCACCTATTTTTCTACAAAGTGACCCCTGTTAATTTTTTATTCCTGCTAGGAATCCACCCTGAAGAGCGTGCTGAGCGCCCTGTGGAACCTGTCGGCTCACAGCACGGAGAACAAAGCAGCCATCTGCGTGGTGGAGGGGGCCCTCGGCTTCCTCGTAAGCACACTCACCTACAAGTGCCAGAGCAACTCACTCGCCATCATTGAGAGCGGAGGGGGAATCCTGAGGAACGTTTCCAGCCTCATCGCCACCAGAGAAGACTACCGGTGAGAGTCTTGGGCCCCGGGCGGCCTTCTCTCCTTTCGACCTTTGACCCTCTCTAGGGGTGACGCCATCCTCCTGTGAAACAGCCCCAGATGCCTGTGAGACAGAAGAGCCCCACCCACTGTGAAAAGGAGGTTTTGTACCACTACAGCCAAGGAGTAGCTGCCACAATGCCTAGCCTTAAAAATAGCAACAATTTCCTCCTCCACCCCCTGACACCTTTTTCATGTGCTTTGGGGGTGGAAAGTGCCGTAAAGTCGCAGTTAACTTCTGACGACCACGAAGGATAATAATAATTATTGTATTGCATTGTGTATAGTATGGCTAGGCGATCCTAAGATTGTCTGGCAGCCTGAAGGTGTAGCTCTTTTGGTGTTATGCTTCATACTGAGAGAGCTCTGAAAGAGCGGTGACTGACCCGAGGTCACCCAGCTGACTTCATGTGGAGGAGGGCAGAACCCGGCTCTCCAGATTAGAGTCCATCGCTCTTAACTGCTACACTAGGGAGGGACGGTGGCTCAGTGGTAGAGCATCTGCTTGGTAAGCAGAAGGTCCCAGGTTCAGTCCCTGGCATCTCCAACTAAAAAAGGGTCCAGGCAATAGGTGATGGAGATGGAGGGACGGTGGCTCAGTGGTAGAGCATCTGCTTGGTAAGCAGAAGGTCCCAGGTTCAATCCCCAGCATCTCTAACTAAAAAGAGTCCAGGCAGTAGGTGACGGAGATGGAGGGACGGTGGTTCAGTGGTGGTTCTGCTTGGTAAGCAGAAGGTCCCAGGTTCAATCCAACTAAGGTCCCCGCCATCTCCAACTAAAAAGAGTCCAGGCAGTAGGGGACAGAGATGGAGGGACGGTGGCTCAGTGGTAGAGCATCTGCTTGGAAAGCAGAAGGTCCCAGGTTCAATCCCCGGCATCTCCAACTAAAAAGGGCCCAGGCAGTAGGTGATGGAGATGAAGGGACGGTGGCTCAGTAGTAGAGCATCTGCTTGGGAAGCAGAAGGTCCCAGGTTCAATCCCCGGCATCTCCAACTAAAAAGGGCCCAGGCAGTAGGTGATGGAGATGGAGGGACGGTGGCTCAGTGGTAGAGCATCTGCTTGGGAAGCAGAAGGTCCCAGGTTCAATCCCTGGCATTTCCAACTAAAAAGGGTCCAGATAAGTAGGCGTGAAAAACCTCAGCTTGGGACCCTGAAGAGCTGCTGCCAGTCAGAGTAGACAATACTGACTTTGATGGACCAAGGGTCTGATTCAGTAGAAGGCAGCTTCATATGTTCATATGTACACCACGCTGTCTCTCACCCCCATAGGGCTTCCAAGGCAGGAGGCGTTCAGAGATGCTGTGTCTGTGTAGCAACCCTGGACTTCATTATATTTCTTTCTTTTGTTTCCGCATAAACCGGCCTTCCTACCCTAGACAATCCAAATGCACTATGACAGACTCCTGCCTCTTCCCTCCCTCCAAGGCAAAATGTTCCCTCCATTTTTCTGTTCCCCTCTGGGACTGAACTGCCCACGTAATGTGGCTTCCTCTTTAGCTAAGAAGTCTGGTTGTGCCGCCTTTTGACAGTTCAGGATTTTGGCTTTTTGGCATAGCCTGGGAGCTTAAGGGAAGGAGTAGGAGCCCTCTTGAACTGAAACCACTTATACTTGAGATGTCTTAAAATTTAAAAAGAACAAAACATTTCCTTTGCCATAAGATAGGTGGATTCAGGGGTTGAAATTTCTGAGGTAAAACCAGTTTGTGCACAGACTTTAGTACTTACGTAGAGGCTAATGGGCACTACTTAAACTTTTTTGCAGTTTTTTCAGTGTAAAAACAATTTTTTACTATTCTACAACATATTATATCACTATTTCATTTACTTCTCTCAAATAAAAGTCAATATGTTGCATCACATTTCCACCTCCCCTCCTCCCTTTCAAGACTTCCCCAGTGTTACTTACAATATAAAAGCAATAAAGGTAATTTAACATTTTTTTAAAAACTGTTTAAAAAGAAAAAAGGAACTTATACTTCTTTATGGTTATTACCTCATTCGATTAATGATCCAATATATTACTAAATTAAGTAATATTATCTATCTTATTATAATCCTTTAAGAAAGAACAAAATATTTTCTCATACTCTCATTTTAACTATCATTCTTATCTCAGTAAATTAAAAATAGCTGATAAACAAGTTATCCATTATCAAATATCACCAAGTGTCCTTTCACTCTCCAATGTTCTTCCACATAGTTCTGAAACTTTCGCCATTCATTATTAAATTTTTCCATATCAAGTTCCTTTAGTGTTCTTGTTAATTTGTCCATTTCACTCCAGTGCATAGTTTTCATAACCCAGTCCCATTTTTCTGGAATTTTATTTTGCTTCCACAACTGCGCATACAATGTCCGTGCAGCTGAAAGCATGTACCAAAGTAATCTTCTGTCTTGCTTTGGAAAATTTTCTATTTATAATCCCAACAAAAAGATTTCTGGTGCCTTCTTCACTTTGTATCCCAAAATCTTCGACATTTCTTGCTGGATCATTTGCCAATATTGTACAGCCCTTTCACAAGTCCACCACATATGGTAGAAGGACCCTTCATGTTTTTTACATTTCCAACATTGATCAGACATCTGATTATTTGTTTTCGACAGTTTTTTTTGGTGTCATATACCATCTATACAACATTTTGTAACAATTTTCTTTTATGTTATTACATGTCGATATTTTCATAGAGTTCTTCCACAAATATTCCCCTTGTTCCATCTGAATTTCCTTGTTTATATCAATTGCCCACTTTATCATTTGAGATTTTACCACTTCTTCCTCTGTAGACCATTTCAGTAACAGTTTATACACTCTTGAGATCAATTTTACGTCCTCACCAAACAACATTTTCTCCATTTCTGTTTCTTCTTGTCTTATTCCTTCATTCCTAATATCCTGCTTCAGCAGACTTTTAATTTGTAACCACTGAAACCAATTAAATTTATAATCCAATTCTTCCACTGATTTTAATTCTGCTTTGCCTCCTTGTATTTTTAACAATCGTTTATATGGTAACCATTTCTCTTCCTCAATATTTGAATATAACTTTATTACTTCCGTTGGTACAATCCACAGCGGTTTCCTCTCATCTCCATATTTTTGGTATTTCAACCAAGTTTTAAGCAAACTACTTCTTACATAATGATGTGAGAAAAAAACATCCATTTTACTTTTCCCATAGCACAAATATGCATGCCAACCAAAAACCTTTCCATGGCCTTCTAATGTTAATAATTTTCTGTTTAATAACACTATCCAGTCCTTAATCCATACCAAACAAACTACATCATGATATAGTCTTAAATCCGATACTTGGAAGCCTCCCCTTTCTTTAGCGTCTGTCAGGATCTTCATCTTAATTCTTGGTTTCTTGCCAGCCCATATAAATTCCGAAAGTTTCCCCTGCCATTTATGAAATTGTTTATCTTCTTTCACTATTGGTATAGATTGAAACAAGAACATTATTCTTGGTAATACATTCATTTTTATTGTCGATATTCTTCCCAGGATAGACAAATTTAATTTATTCCATTTTTGTAAGTCCACCTCAATTTTCCACCAAAGCTTTTCATAGTTGTTTTTAAATAAGTCAATATTCTTTGTTGTAATTTCTACTCCTAAATACTTTACTTTAGAGGCCACGTCACAGTTTGTTAAATTTTGTAATTCCATCTGCTTAGATTTTGACATATTTTTACACAAAATTTTTGTTTTCTCTTTATTTACATAAAAGCCTGCCAGATCACCATATTCTTTTATTTTTTGGAGCAGCAACGGTGTAACTTGAGTTGGGTTTTCATTTATAAACATTACATCATCTGCAAACGCTCTGTATTTGTAAGAAAAGCCTTTTTAATTTCAAACCCTCTATCTCCTTATCTTCTTGAACTTGCATAAGCAGTATTTCCAGCGTCATTATAAATATCAAAGGGGATAGAGGGCACCCTTGTCTTGTTCCTTTACAAATTGCTATTTTCTCTGTCAAATCTGCATTTATACAAAGTCTTGCTTGTTGGTCAGTATATATTGCCTTTACCATTCTAGCAAAGTCTTCACCCAATCCCAATTTCTCCATTACTGCAAACATAAAGTCCCAATTAACATTGTCAAAAGCTTTCTCTGCAGCAGCGAAAAGCAAAGCTACTTCTTTTTCAGGATGTTTTTCATAATATTCTATTATATCTATTACAGTTCTGATATTTTCTCTTAATTGCCTTCCGGGGAGAAACCCTGCTTGTTCCTCTTTAACAAAACTATTCAAATGCTGCTTCAGGCGTTCCGCTAAAATTCTAGCATATATTTTGTAGTCATTATTTAGCAATGAAATTGGTCTATAGTTTTTTACATTAGTCACATCTCTCTCTTCTTTTGGTATCAACAAGATTACTGCTTCCTTCCAAGTATTAGGTATCTTCCCATCTATTCTTATAATGTTCATCAATTTCTGAAGTTTTGGAAGTAGAGTTTCTTTAAGAACTTTATAATATTTTGCTGTAAAACCGTCAGGACTCGGAGCCTTCCCTGGCTTCATTGAGTTAATTGCCACTTCAATTTTTTCCTTACCAATTGGGTCGTTTAAGATCTTTGTCATATTGTTCGTTAGGGGTTTAACATTAATTTCCTGTAAATAGGCATCTATTTTCTCTTTTTCCCCCACATGACTTTTATACAAATTTGCATAGTACTTATAAAACTCTCTTTTGATTCCTTCCTGGTCAACAATTTCTTTGTTGCCCAAACTAATTTTATTAACAATTTTATTTTCCCGTTTTCTTTTAATTTGCCAGGCCAAGTATTTTCCAGCTTTATTTGCACTCTCAAAAGATTTTTGTTGAAGCCTTTTTAAGTTCCATTCTACTTCTTTATTTAACAAGTGTCTTAGTTGATCCTGTAGAATTCCAATTTCTTTTAAAATCTTCTTTTCCCCCGGTCTCTTTATAAGCTCTCTTTCCTTCTTCTTAATCTCCTTCTGTATGTCTGTCATTTGTTTCTCTTTAGCTTTTCTGTCTTTATTATTCAATGTGATTAAAATGCCTCTCATCACCGCTTTATAAGCATCCCACACCGTTTGATATTGAACGTCCTCATTTTCATTTACTTGGAAAAAGGCTTCAGTCTCTTTTTGCAGAGATTCTACTACCCCATCTTTCTGCAGTAAATCTTCATTTATTCGCCATCTTAAAGTCTTTTTGGTAGGTTTCACAGACCACATTATTGGATTATAATCTGCTCTTATTTTCGGAGGAATCTCTATTTTTTTTTGTTGTAAGTCCCAAATTTTTTGTACTCCATAACATATCAATCCTTGAGAAAGAGTTATGTCGAGCTGAGAAGAAGGTATAGTCTCTAACTGTAGGATTTTTCTCCCTCCAAATGCCTACAAGATTTTCTAATTGGCTAATTCAAAAAAAGACTTTGGTAGTTTACCCTCATTATTATTCTTCCCAGATCTGTCCAATATATTTTTAACTGTACCATTAAAGTCTCCCATTAACATGATTTGCTCATATGTCTCTTGATCAAGTTGCTGCATAATGTCCTTTAAAAAATAATCTTTTGCTCCATTAGGAGCATACAGTCCCAATAGCAAAGTCTTCTTGTGGTTCATCGTCAGTTGCACTGCAATATATCTACCATCATCGTCCTTAAAAATCAATTTTGGTTCCAATTCCTGTTTTACATAAAAAACCATGCCTCTTTTTTTCTCCTTAGCCAATGAAAAAAATTCTATACCAAATTGCTTATTCCACAAATATTTGTAATCCAATCGTTTAATATGTACTTCTTGTAGACAAATTATGTTACATTTTTGCTTCCCAATCCAATGAAAAGTTGCCTTTCTTTTTTGTGGTGAATTAAGTCCATTTACATTCCAAGATAATAATTTGTAATCCATCAATTGAAGTCACCAAGTTCTTTTTAAGTGGTCTAGTCTTATAGATTAGGGCATGCCCTTTCAGAAAAGCCCAAAATCGCCGTCCTCCTATGCCCCTGGGTCCAGATATTAATTTTTAAAAAGTTATAATTTCCCAAAATGGTGCTCTATGTTTCTCTATGGTTTAGTCCTAGAGGAGCTTAAAAAAACCTGTAGTTTTCCCTTCCCTTGATGGCCTCTTCCGCCCACACTTGCCACAAAGTCTCGTTATCTATGGTTGTGAAGTCTCACGATGTTCCTAGACATCATTTCCTGTGATGACTTGTTGATCTGCAGTTCTTCCACTCTTGGGGGGAGTGACCACAAAAATTCCAAACAATATCAGCTTTTGCCTTTTTTAAGCCTTATATCTGTTTAACTCAGTCCAAGATTTCCCCCTCCTCCTTCTTCTTTATTATTACAAGTTGTTTATGTGCCCAGATCTTCGTTTGCCTTCCAAATATTTTCCAATTTAGTCCCGGAGCAACAGATAAAAAACTCTTTACCTTTGAAGTCCCGACATCAAACACACTGGTCTGTTTCTCATCCACGATTAATTAGCCCTTAAGAAGCTTGGCACACGTTGAATTTGCGTCGATTTAAAGATCGCAGATACCCTCTATAGAAGTTGGAAGCGGTTCTTCTCTGGAGACTCTTCAAAGCCCTGGGATTTCTTGTTAGGCAAAGTACCTCTCCTCAGAACTTTAAGCATATCTTGGCCATCATCTTGCCTAGATGATGTAGACATCAGGTATTAAAACACCTTCTCTGTCCAGAATAGAGGGTCTGGTGAGCTCCCCCACTGGAAAGCTCATCAATTCTCCATGAAATCCAAACCGGAAGCCCCCCCCCCCTTTTTTGCAGTTTTTTGAAACCTTATATTGAAAGGCTTTTGTTCCAGCATTTTTTCCTTAATGCCCCAGCATACTTTCTTTCGTATCTCTCAAACTCTTGGTTTCCCAGAAGGTTGATACACCCTTTTCAATATTCAAACCCCTTCACTTGAAACACCAGTTTTTGACTGACTCTCTAGATCTCTGTAGGCAGTTTTTATTCACTCATCAGAGCTAGTTTTCCCTGTTCAACTGGATAGGGAATTTTCTTCTCTCCCTTGAAGTCATAACCCCTTTCCTTGGGCCTGAATGGGAGTCTCCATACGCTTCCTAAACCTCCTAGCCAACTTTCCCCCAGTTCTCCTGTCTGTATTGAGCTCAGGCTGAAATCAGACTCTCTCAGTCAAGGCAAACGTCTGACTTTCTCCAGTCATGACACAAATCTGACTGACTTTCCTCAGCATCCAGCTCTCTCCAGACTATGTCTGCTTAGTCAGTACTGTCCAATCAAATTGCTCAGAGTAGCCTGTCACTCAAGGCTCTCTGGTTCTGTGAAGAATGACCCCTTCACGTACCTTTGCTGTTTGTACGCTACTTTGAGGCTTTTTAAAAGGTGCAGTTCATCACGTACACAAAACCCAAATATTTTAAAATAGTTTTTGTCAAGAAAAACAAAAGCCTAAAAACAAGAACCAGTCAAATCAGGATAGTAAACAAATTTGAAGCTGCCTTGTCTTGAATCAGAGGCCCAGGGCTTTTTTGGTAGCAGGAACTCCTTTGCATATTAGGCCACACACCCCTGATGTAGCCAGTCCTCCTGGAGCTTACAGAAGGCCCTGCAAGAAGAGCCCTGTAAGCTCTTGGAGGATTGGCTGCATCAGGGGGTGTGGCCTAATATGCAAAGGAGTTCCTGCTACAAAAATAGCCCTGAATCAGATTCCTGGTCAAGCAAGGTCAGCATTCTCTACTCAGAATGGCAGTGGCTCTCCAGGGTTTCAGGTAGAGGTCATTCCTATCACCTACTGCCTGGTCCTTTTTTACTGGAGATGCTGAAAATTGAACCTGTAACCTTCTGCGTGTCAAGCAGAAGCTCTTCCACTGTGCCATACAGCTTGATAGTCCACAATCTCTTCCACTGTGCCATACAGTTTGATAGTCCACAATCTCTCTTTGCCCTTCTTTGGTCTATTTCTCCCTTCCCTCTCCCTCTCAGGCACTCCACATTTCCACCTGCAATGCAACATCTCTCTCCCTGCCACGTTCTCCTGCTCTCTAGAATGTCCTATCCAATTTTTTTTTTTTGGGGGGGGGGTATTTTTGTATTGTGTATGTGTGTGCGTGCCCGCACCTGGAAGTCATGTGGATCTCTGGTGACTGACCCCTACTGGGGGGCTGGAGGATATTCAGAGAGGTGGCTGAATAGAGCCTGCCCCTGTCCTCCCAACTTGGTATTTCAAGGAGGTCTCCCATCCAAATACTTGCCAGGGTTGGTCCTGCTTAGCTTCCAACATCTGATGAGATCGAGGTTTCCTGGACTATCCAAGTCAGGGCAATGTCTTGTCCATTTTTTTTTATTATAAGATAATTATTCAGAATTCCAAAATTACAATGAATATAACTGTAAAAGTTAAACACATAATATTCACTTGGGATTCATACTTGTAACACAATTAAACTTATAGCAGATGGAAGATTAGTGAAATGCCATTAATTAGAGCTACTTCTCTTGTATCTTGAAACAAGCTGCATTCCATTGAAGGAAAGGTTTCCACTTTTGGCGTAGGTATGAATGAGTATCTACCCTACTTAGTTTCAGGGGTGGAATTCTAGCAGGAGCTCCTTTGCATATTAGGCCACACACAGCGGCACTCCAGGTTCCCAAGCTGAGGTTTTCTACACCTATTTGCTTGGACCCTTTTTAGTGGAGATGCCGGGGATTGAACCTGGGACCGAGCAGATGCTCTACCACTGAGCCACCATCCCTCTCCCTACTGAATCAGACCCTTAGTCCATCAAAGTCGGTATTGTCTACTCAGACCGGCAGTGGCACTCCAGGGTCTCAAGCTGAGGTTTTCCACACCTATTTACTTGGACCCTTTTTAATGGAGATGCCGGGGATTGAAGCTGGCACCTTTTGCTTACCAAGCAGATGCTCTACCACTGAGCACCATCCCTCTCCCTTTTTATAAGCTCTTGGAGGATTGGCTACATCAAGGGTGTGTGGCCTAATATGCAAAGGAGCTCCTGCTAGAATTCCATCTCTGCTTAGTTTGTATTCCGTAATCTTATCCAGTAGGAAATATTCCCACAATTTTAGCCCCCACGTGTGAATGGAAGGCGGAGGGGATGACCGCCACTGAACAGCCATGGTATCTTTAGCTGCAGTTAACATTATGGAAATTAAATCTCGCCTGGGTTTAGAAACAACAAATTCTTCCCAAAAATTTAGAAGAAGTATTAGTGGAGAACATGGAAGCACTAAACCTCTTCTGCAGCCCAACAGCCATTTCCCCGCCCTCCACTGCCCTCACCCCTGTCCCCTTTCATCACATGTGGAGTTTGTCTGACACAGCCTCTGCCCCTCTGCTCTCTTTCAGGCAAGTCCTGCGGGATCACAACTGCCTTCAGACCTTGTTGCAACACCTCAAATCCCACAGCCTGACCATCGTCAGCAACGCCTGCGGAACTCTCTGGAACCTCTCCGCCCGCAGCTCCAAAGACCAGGAGCTGCTGTGGGACCTGGGGGCGGTCAGCATGCTCCGGAACCTGGTTCACTCCAAGCACAAGATGATAGCCATGGGGAGCGCAGCCGCCCTCAGGAACCTCCTCACCAATCGGCCCCTCAAATACAAAGACGCCATGGTTGTCTCCCCTGGGTCCTGCATGCCCTCGCTTTACATGAGGAAGCAGAAAGCTCTGGAGGCTGAGTTGGATGCCAAGCACTTGGCAGAGACCTTTGATACCATGGAGAAGCAAACTTCGAAAGGCCAGAGTGCCAAGAAACCTCCCATGAGGCACATGGACAGCTTGGTGAAGGACTACGCTTCTGACTCGGGGTGCTTTGATGACGACGAGGTGCCCAATGTGTCCAGCAGCACAGAGGTGGGCAGTGGCTCGGTCCTCTCCATGTTCCTCAACTCCACCTTCCTTCAGGGTCAGGCCCTCCCCAGAGCCATCGCCCAACGGAGATGTCCCGAACCAGAGAAAGATGAGAGCGGCAAGCCCTCAGAAGCCAGCAAGGCACCTCCCCTACTTCTGCCCCCAGACAACAAAGTCTCTATGGTGGCGGCCAAGCTGGCGAACAAGATCTCCACCACTGTAGCCAAGATAGACAAGCTGGTGGAAGACATCTCCACCCTCCATACTTCTTCTGACGACAGCTTCAGCCTCAGCTCTGAGGACCACTGCCTCGACTGGCAGTATGGCCCCGAGGAAGCCCACGAAGCCCGAGCACAGTCTTGCTCCCCATGCCGCCTCTCAGAGGCCAGCGGGTTTGCCAAGCGGGAAGGCCTGAGCCGGGCTCACACCCTCCTGCGGCTGAAGACGGCCTACACCAGCCTGTCCAATGACAGCCTCAACAGTGGCAGCACCAGTGATGGTTACTGCACAAAGGAACACATGAGACCATGCACCAGAACGACTTTCTTAGATTTCAAAGACGAGCTGCACCGATATCAGAAGCGGCCCAGCCGCCTCGACCTGAAGAACATTTTGGTCAACCGGCCTGAGAAGATGGAAATGCTGGAGAAGAAACATCAAGAGCCCGGGGAAGTGGCAGAGAAACTGGAACCTCCTGAAAAGGCCACAAAAGTGACAGTCGTCCCCAGCCCCGCTGCTGCAGAGAAGGAATCGGAATATAAGGATGCAAACAAGAAGATAGCTGTTGACCCTCAGGTCCACACAATTAAACTCTCTCCATCCTATCAGCACATTCCCCTCGTGGAGAATGCAGATGGTAGCGACCCCGCATTTGGGCCTGTGGGGTTGTCGGGAGCCTGCCCGGGCTATCCAGCTGTGTCAGCCCAGAAGCAAGATTGGTTGTCTTCCAGGCTCATGCAACCCCCAGAAAATCTTAACAAGATCCCAGAGAAGTTGTCGGCACTAGCACCAACCGAACACGAGCAACTGCAGAAGTACTCGGTAGAGGATACGCCGATCTGCTTCTCCCGCTGCAGCTCCCTCTCTTCCCTTTCTTTGGCCGACAACATGTTGGATGGACGCAGCCACAGCGAGAATGAGATGGATAGTGACTCCTCGCTCGAGATCATTGAAGTAGAAGAGGTAGCTGAGGCGGAGGAAGCCCACAAGGTGGAGCCAGAGAAGACCAAAATGGAGGTGGAAGCCCACCCGCACATCTCGCAGCCCATTGCTATTCCCTTCCCCCAAAAGGAGAAAATATTTCTTAGGGGAGTCTCACCAGCCCGGCATGAGGACCTCACCCCCTCCAGTTCCTCCGAGAATTACATCCAGGAGACCCCGTTGGTGATGAGCCGATGCAGTTCCGTCAGCTCACTGGGCAGTTTCGAGAGCCCCTCCATCGCCAGTTCCATTCAGAGCGAGCCCTGCAGCGAGATGATCAGCGGCACCATCAGTCCTAGCGAGCTGCCAGACAGTCCTGGTCAAACGATGCCTCCCAGTCGCAGCAAAACTCCCCTGTTTGAAATGAGTGGTCAGCCAGAGAAAGAGACCAGCCAGTTCAATATCCAGTGGGAAAACAACGTCAAGAAATTCATGGAGATCACTGACTTCAAGGAGCGTTTCCAAATGCCCCAAGACCTTGACTCCATGGTCTACTTTACTGTGGAGAAGCCCAATGAGAACTTCTCATGCGCCTCCAGCTTGAGCGCGCTGCCTCTCCACGAACACTATGTCCAGAAGGATGTCGAGCTGAAACTCATTCCCCCATTCCCAGAGAGGAATGGCTTGAACTTTGTGGCACATGAAGAAGAGAGGGACAATGAGAACCAGGGGAAGCCAGAGAGGTTGGAACTGACCTCTGACGAAGATATTGAGATCCTGAAGGAATGCATCAGTTCAGCCATGCCATCCCGTTTCCGGAAGGTTCGGACATCCCTCGTCTCTGGCTTCCCAGGCCAGGTTTTGAACCCTCAGTCTAAGAAGCCAGTGCACGTGCCAGTCTACATGTTGGTCCCTGCCAATCCTCACTTGGGCATCCCTAAGCAACGACAGGCCACGGCCACCAGAAACAACAAAGAGTACATTGGAGATGAGGATTCCTTCACCGACTCGGCGGAAGGAACCCCCGTCAACTTCTCCAGTGCCGCTTCCCTTAGTGACGAGACCCTCCAGTACCCAATGAAGGAGGAAGGAGACTCAAAACACTGCCCTGGGAAAAAGAAGGAGGTGATACGATTGCAAGAAACTGGACACAAGATTGAAGGGCTGCAGCAGGGGCAAGGAATCATGCGCACCGGCAGGATCACGTCCAGCCACTCCACTCCAACCAAGATGGTTTCCTCCAGCAAGCACAGAACTGGTTCTAACCACACGAGCCCACTTCATGCAGGCAGAGCCCGATCTGCTGAGACCAAGAGAGCACAGCTCCCTCTCAAAAACCTCGAGCTGACCCTGATGAGGCAAGGCAGCATGGGAGCCAGTTCCGAAGGCAGCTGTTCCCGGAAGGAGGCCCTCCGGGAGAATGGGAGCCGCGGCAACGACCAGGTCTTCCAATCCCTGTGTCACACCACCCCGACGGAGGAGGCTGTCTATTGCTTCTATGAAAATGATTCCGATGATCTGACAGAGCTAGCTATGAAAAGTTCACCCAAGAGGAAGACTGGCCCAGCTGGAAAGCTCCAAAGAAAAGAATGTTGGACCAAGAAGGAGCCTGACCTCACCACCAAACATGCCAAAACCAAAATGGCCACCAAGCTCCACAGTAACCTCATTGAAGACGAAACACCGCCGTGCTATTCTCTCAGCTCTTCCCTGAGTTCCCTGAGTGACCTGGAGCTCTATGACCATGAAGAAAGGACTCAACTCTATAGCAGAACCAACCGCCAGCTGGCCTTGAGCCGGAGACACGAGGTGGCCTCAGCCTTGTCCAAACAGAGGGATAGCTCAGCCAGTTCCCTCAGCTATAAATCAGATGATGACCTGCTGCTGAAATGCATTGGCTCAACCATGCCAAAGAGGAGACGCCACTCGGCAAGAAGAAGGAACGCTGAGAAGGATCGTAAGGTGTCCGGCCTCAAGGAGCGGAAGCCCAAAGACACACCAGATGAAGATGCCTCTGAAAAGGGATCCGATCTGGACAGCGTGGACTGGAAAGCCATCCAGGAAGGGGCCAACTCTATTGTGACCTGGCTGCACCAGGCTGCCTCTTCCTTCACCAGGGAGCCTTCCTCGGAATCAGACTCCATCCTTTCCTTCATGTCTGGTCTCTCTGTTGGCTCCACTTTGCAAATGTCCCTGGACAGGAAGGAGAAGAAGAGAATCAGAAAGGTCCCTGGGGGTCATGTAGAGAAAAAAGACCAGCCAAAAGCCTTCCAGGAGAGCAAGAAGATGATGGATACCAGAGCAATTGGCAGCAGGAACAGCAGAGTGGAGAAGAACTCAGGGCAGCAGAAGCCCATGACCAACTTGCCAGTGGTCTTCCGAGGCCGGACGGTGATCTACATGCCCAACACTGCTAAAGATTCACAGAGCCCCAGGTCCACCCCAAGGAAAACAGGATCTCCCACCAAGCAGGAGGGCCCTGCAAAGAACTTCAGTTTGAATCAGCAGAGGTCACGAAGTCTCCACCGGCCTGGGAAGATATCAGAAATGGCAGATCTTACATTGCCCAAGAGAAGCGCCACCCCACCAGCTCGTATCACCAAAACTCCTTCGTCTGGGTCGTCCAGAACGTCCACACCTTCCCAGCCCACCCAGAAGAAGCTAACGTCGCCTTCGCAGCTCAACAAACAGATGCCATCTCGTGAGGCTGGGAAAGCAGGTGGAAGTGCCACTCCCGGCCCCAACTCAAAACTGGTTCAGAAGTCACCGGTATCCAAACAACACAAGACTCAGAAATCACCCGTCCGTATCCCCTTCATGCAGAAGCCCAGCAAGAAGATTCTACCTGCCAGGAGCACCATGTCTGTGCTTGAGGAGCAGGTGGGAAGAGAGGATGGCCATGAGCCAAAACCAAAGGCCAACAGGAAAGAGGTCCTTCAGACCAGCCGCCTGAACTTGGTGCGCATGTCTTCAGCGAGATCCGTCAGCAGCGAGTCAGACCGCACGGGTTTCCTGAGGCAGCTGACGTTTATCAAGGAGTCGTCCAGCCTCCTCATGAGGCACCGTGCCGAGCTTTCTTCCTCAGAGCCCACACCCTCACTCTCTCAGGGTGCTTCACCCCGAAGAAGCAGGCTTGGCTTGCCGACAGTCTTCCTCTGTTCTTCCAGGTGTGACGAGCTCAAGGTGAACAAGCCAGCAGGGCCAAGCCAAAGGCCAGTCATCTCTCGGGTGCCTCTTCCAAGTCACAAGGCCTCCTCAGGGGGCAGGCCTCCAAGACGAACCAGTTCAGAGAGCCCCTCCCGGCTTCCAGTGAAAACCAATAACCTTCCACCCGAGCCATTTAAACGTTATTCCTCATCTCCTCAGATCAACATTATCAAGCGGGCCGGGAGCCCTGCCTCCACCAGCTCCTCCTCTTGCCCTGAGTCATTGAGTGAGAAGAAGAAGAATGAGGAGCCCTCAAAACTGCCGGTGATTCCTCCTGTGGTGACTCAAGAGAAACGGCCAGAAGAGCAGCAACCATTGACAATGAAAGGCACTTGGAAGAGAATTCGAGATGAAGACATCCCCCATATCCTGAAGAGCACCCTTCCCTCCACAGCCCTGCCATTGGTCAGCACCTTGGAGGAAGAAGAGACCCAACAGGCCCAAACTGCTCTCCAGAGGAAGACCAGCGACGCTGTTGTGCAGACAGAAGACTTCTCCACCTCCAAGACCAACTCTAGTACCTCCCCGACACTAGAGATACAAGAGATGCTGAAAATCGCCCAGGATAGCGGCGAGGAGGAAGGTTTTGGCCTGAGCAAGGCTACTGCAGCGCCCATCTCCTTTGCTCATGAAGGGTCCACCAGCTCTCTCGGGAACTTCCCACCCAGCAGGCACGGTTCCCCCAGCCGAGCTGCTCGGGTGACCCCTTTCAACTACATCCCCAGCCCAATGGCGGTGCCAACGGTGAGCGACAAAGAGCTGGAGAAGATGCAAGCTTAAGATGCCCCTGGGTCGCAGGGTGGAAAAACAATTGCACCTCTGTATAAAACAAAGCTTGCATCCCTTCATTTTTTTTAAAAAAATAATTTCTCTCTCTCTTTTGGTTTATGCTTAACAAAACAAGGAAGAATTTGGGGTGCTGCTTATTAACCTGGGGCCTGGCAGAACTGTTTCTTGTGGCAGAGACCCAAAAAGATGCTGGTGAACTATATTGATACCTTTGATTACCCCCTGCCCCTGATAATCAGCTTTTCTTTCCTGTCTTTCTTGACTAATGGGATTCTTGGAATGCTTTACCCAGTGAGGGCTGAGAAAGCACCCCCCACGCTATCATCTTAAGGTGCCCAGAGCAATCTTTCAGCATTCAGCTGTCCCCAATGGTGCTATTTATTCCACGCCGTTCCCAAGCAGCATTCTAGAGTCACGGGGAATGTTTTTTCCTCAATGGCTGCTGCCGCTGAGGGGAAAGTGGCCAGTGTTCTTCTGGATGCCTCAGCAAAGCTGGTCGGGCACCTGACTCCCACGCTGAATCCTCACAATGCTGTCCACCAGCATTCACCTGCAGGCCCAAGACTGTTTTCACAAGTTGACACTTCAATGTTACCATTTCTGGTTGTCCTATTTCAGGGGAGGAAGAAACCTCCTCCCAACCTAAAAGGAGACGCCATTTTGAAAATGGCTGCCTCCCACTTGTCTCTTCAGTCACACCACTGCTGTTTGCCAGTGAGGTGTCCTAGTCTATGAGGCCCTAGTCTAAGAGGCCCATGACACGAGTTTTGTCCACTTTTTCCACAGACTCGTCTGAATCCCTGAGGAGAACCTGTTAGCAGGCTGCCTCTGGGATGGTGGGTGGCCTGGAGTGAGAGACCATATTCAGCATGGAACAGAGGGCCTAGAATATAAGCAGCGAGAACGCCCTAAAGTCTCTCCCACCAGATGCCAAACCAGAATTCCCATTCTTTTGGAAAACAAGGCCTTTCTGGTTGTGGGCTGCGTAAGAAAAAGAGCAGCTCTCCCATTTTCTGTCCATCTGGCAGTAAAAACCACATCATGGCTTTGTCCAAAGGTTCCTATTGACCTCCACAGACTGTCCTCTTCAGAAGGCACACTTCAGTGAAGGGCAAGCGCTGCACTTGCCTCAGGGTCACCAGGGGCTGGTAACCATTCCTCAGACTTTTGTTATGTTTTGCTGTCCAGGGAGGCTGCAGAAACTTTTCAGGCAGGGATAGGACTCCATCGCAATACCAGTGACGACCACACAAAAGAATGTTTTCTTCAAAAAAGAAAAAGAGCGAGGGAGGGAAGCTTAATCTCAGCTTGGCTGCATGCTTAGTTTCACGTCTGGACACTAATATTCATGAATGGCAAATAAAATCTCAGCTGGTTTTATTTGGTTGGGGGACAGAAAAGATCTTCCGGGCTAAAGAGGGACAAGAGACGGAGAGACAAAATGGGCAACGCGTGTGGGTGGGAAACGTAACGCGACGTCAAGCGTAGCGGGTGGTGTGGAGTTGGATTTGGTGGCAGTGAGCCCACTCGGTTGCTAATCACAGCACCTCCTTAATCTGCTAATGACTAACCAGTGGTGCTTTTGTGGGTGCTGGGTGGTCGGAGGGAGTGGAAGACGTAGATAGCCCCGTATCATCGGTGTAAATCTGCCAAAAAGGTGGTGTGTGTGTGTGTGTGTGTGGGAAGCAGTTGCTACGCAGATTGTGGAACTGAGCATAAAGAACATGGAGGCCGTGTGGGTTTTTACTGAGGGGGGAGCCAGGAGAGAGATGAATGCCAAACTTGGGCAAGCTGATGGGAGCAGCATCATTACGATCTGTAGTAATCACCCCACTTCATGTTCTGTAGCACTTTTCACAGAAAGTCCTTACAAACAGTCAGGTAAGGTAGGACAGTATTACTGTTAATATGGGGTGGTAGAGAGACGGCTTGCTGACGGCTACCAAATGGTGAAATCTGAGACTTCTCTCTACTGGACCAGCTCTCTTGTTGTTTGTGGGGGTCACAGTGGGAGGACTTCTAGTGTCCTGGCCCCACTGGTGGACCTCCTGATGGCACCTGGTTTTATGGCCACTGTGTGACACAGAGTGTTGGACTGGATGGGCCATCGGCCTGATCCAACATGGGTTCTCTTATGTTCTCCGGACATCTCTTTCTATCTGCGTTTCACTTAGGGAGAAAGTTCCCTCAATTTCGGCTTCTCCTCTCCACCACCCAGCTCTGAAGTTTGTACCTTTCCCCTTTTATTTGATCTTGTTATTAAAGTAAATTCAAGAAAACCTACTACAATGGAGTTCTTTACCAGATGAAAGCAAAAGCAATGTCTCTCTGTGTATGTGTGTGTGTTCTCTGATTGTGCACCAAGTGTACAGTTGCCAAGTGTACAGAAGAAGAAGAAGAGATTGGATTTATCCTCCGCCCTTTGCTCGGAGTCTCAGCAGCTTACAGTCTCTTCTACTCCCCATAACAGACACCCTGTGGGGTAGGTGGGGCTGAGAGAGCTCTCCCAGAAGTTGCCCTTTCAAGGAGAGAGCCCCAGAGTGGTCTACAATCTCCTTTCCCTTCCTCTCCCACAACAGACACCCTGTGAGATGAGTGGGGCTGAAAGAGCTCTCCCAGAAACTGCGCTTTCAAGGACAGAGTCTCAGAGTGGCCTACAATCTCCTTTCCTCCCCCACAACAGACACCCGGTGAAATGAGTGGGGCTGAAAGAGCTCTCCCAGAAGCTGCCCTTTCACGGACAGAGTCTCAGAGCGGCCTACAATCTCCTTTCCCACAACAGACACCCTGTGAGGTGGGTGGGGCTGAGAGAGCTCTCCCAGAGGCTGCCCTTTCAAGGACAGAGTCTCCGAGCGGCCTACAATCTCCTTTCCTTTCCTTCCCCACAACAGACACCCTGTGAGGTGGGTGGGACTGAGAGAGCTCTCCCAGAAGCTGCCCCTTCAAGGACAGAGTCTCCAAGCGGCCTACAATCTCCTTTCCTTTCCTTCCCCACAACAGACACCCTGTGAGGTGGGTGGGGCTGAGAGAGCTCTCCCAGAAGCTGCCCTTTCAAGGCCAGAGGCTCAGAGCAGCCTACAATCTCCTTCCCCTTCCTCCCTCTCAACAGACACCCTGTGAGGTGGGTGGGGCTGAGAGGGCTCTCCCAGAAGCTGCTATTTCAAGGACAGAGGCTCAGCGTGGCCTACAATCTCCTTTCCCTTCTTCCCCACAACAGACACCCTGTGAGGCGGGTGGGACTGAGAGAGCTCTCCCAGAAGCTGCCCCTTCAAGGACAGAGTCTCTGAGCGGCCTACAATCTCCTTTCCTTTCCTTCCCCACAACAGACACCCTATGAGGTGGGTGGGGCTGAGAGAGTTCTCCCAGAACTTCTCTTGAGAGAACAGCTGAGCGAACTTGTGACTGACTCAAGGCACCCAGCAGCTGCATGTGGAGAAGTGAGGACTCAAACCCAGTTCTCTCAGATTAAAGTCCATGCTCTTAACCACTACACCAAACTGGCTCTCCATCAAACTGAAGAGTCCTGTGGCACCTTCTGATAAATTTGATTCTTGCAAACGTTTGCTGGGGTCAGAGGCCGTATTGTCAAGATCTACCTGACAAAATTGGTTCCCCTTGAAAATCCCACCACAGGAGTTTGGTTTTCATTCCACGGAGTCATTTAGAAGGGGAATGGGTGCCAGGGTGTTTTAAGGTGCACAATTTTAGTGCTACTGGGTGGCTTTCTTGGGAAGCAAGCCGCTGCAAGGTCTGATTGCACGGGATAGAGAAGATAGAGAAAGAAGTACTTTTCTCCCTTTCTCACAATACAAGAACTCTTGGGCACTCAGTGAAATTGCTGAGCAGTTGAGTTAGAACGGATAAAAGGAAGTCCTTCTTCACCCAAAGGGTGATTAACATGTGGAATTCACTGCCACAGGAGGTGGTGGCGGCTACAAGCATAGCCAGCTTCAAGAGGGGATTGGATAAACATCTGGAGCCTAGGTCCATCAGTGGCTACTAGCCACAGGGTATTGATGGAACTCTTGTCTGGGGCAGTGATGCTCTGTATTCTTGGTGCTTGGGGGTGGGCAACAGTGGGAGAGCTTCTAGTGTCCTGGCCCCACTGCTGGACCTCCTGATGGCACCTGTTTGTGGGGGTTTTTTGGCCACTGTGTGATACAGAGTGTTGGGCAGGATGGCCTGATCCAACTGGCTTCCCTTGCATTTTTATTCAGGAAATTCCCCCTGAACTTCTCTGCCTGTTCCACCTGGGTAACTTTTGTGCCAGGGGCAAAAGGACTTATTGGAAAGGTCTACATTGGGGGACAGATGCTTCCACAACAAGATCATATCCATCATTTTCTCGAATGCACATACCAGAAAACCTGGGCATGTTTCTTCTCTGCACAGAACATGATGTGCAGGAGCCTCAAACACCCATATGTGCATTCTCAGAAACAGACGATGGAAGTCTGAGTCTAGACTGCATTGCTTCGGAGACCTAGCCTATAGTTCTGAATCAAGGGTGACCAAACTTGCTTACTGCAAGAGCCACATAGAATAAACGTCAGATGTTTGAGAGCCGCAAGACATGAACATCTGATGTTTGAGAGCTGCAAGACAAGGAAGGGAGGGAGGAAGACGGGAAGGCAGGCATGCAAGCAAATAGACGGGGAGGGAGGGAGAGGTGGAAAGAAAGCAACTTCAGATGCATTCTCCAAACAACTGACTTTTTAAAGTCAGCCAGTGTGGCAGTGGGGGTTTCAAGAGCCACCCAATAGGTGTGGTTCCTGAGCTGCTGTTGGGCCACCCCAGTTCCATATGTTTTTAAAACTCCCTGTGCACCAAAAATGTTCATGTTGGGAGAAGGATTCCAGGCTACCATTTTCCCTGATGTGATATTTTTATCTGCAGGGATTTAAAACACACACACACACACACAAACGTTCAGTCATGTGCACCCTTGCCTGCAGTCTCACGTACGTTTGGAACGAGTGGGAACAGGAAAACAAATGGAAATGCCAGTTGATTTCAGTTAACCTCACGCCCATCTACTGGATCTAATCCAGTCTTTCAAAAATGGCAGTTTGCTGGGTGGGATGGCTTCACAAGGCCAACAAAGACACACAAGATCCTCCCCATTGAAGGCCCATTGTCTAATTCGGGAATTCCCCACTACCACCACCAATGTGCTTCCTGTTTAGAAAGTGGGTGGGGCTGGGTGAGCTTTTGTCCTGCGAGGCTTCCGATTGGCAATTAGAAATTTGATTGGCTGTGCAAAGCGCTGCTTCGGCAGCAGCTACTATTAGGGCACAAGGGTCTTCTCTGTCGCTGAAGGTGAGCTGCAGAAGCCATGCTGTGGATGCACCCATCTCGCTGTGAAAGGATTTCAAAGGTGCCCACTGCTCAAAAAGGCTGGGGCCCCCTGGTCTAATGTGATTCTCCTCCTTTTGTCTTTCTCCTTAATGGGTTAATGCAGTTAGGGCTCTTTGGCTTGAGGGGTGACATGATAGAGGTTTCAGAATTATGCCTGTGATAGAGAAGGTCAGGGGTCGTTTTGTAGAAAAATAGGCGGCAGAGCTCATTAGCATAACTTATTAGCATATGCCAGCCCCCCACCAGCCAAAAGCAACCCAATGCAAGAAAGGAGAGCCCCAGGCGGGCGAGGCCTACTTGGGCTGGCTAAAGCAGGCTTCGCTCACCTGGGGCTCTCCTTGGCCACACACAACACCACAGTCAAAAGGCCAGAAAGCCACCCGCCACCCAAAATCACATCAGAAGTGGGGAAAGGGTGGTGCGGGCTTCTCCAGGGGTTAATGAGGGCTGCTGGGGGCGTGGCAAAGTTCCTGGTGGCTGGCTGGCTACCCGCTCTCCTGATCCAGGGATGGTTATGCAGCTGCACCTCCTATTCAATGGACAAGGTAGGTGGAGAGGAAGAGGGGGAACCCTCAGAAAGGTTCAGGAGCTGTGCTCCTGTGAGCTCCTGCTGAATTCAAGGCCTGGAGAAAAGGTAAGAGAAATAAGTTCTTTCCCCCCCTTTCTCACAATACAAGATCTTGTAGGCACTCAGTGAAATTAATGAGTAAGTTTAGAGCAGATCGAAGGAAGTCCTTCTTCCCCCAAAGAGTCATTAACATGCGGAACTCAGTGTTGCAGGAAGTGGTGGCAGCTACAAGCAGAGACAGCTTCAAGAGGGACTGGATAAACCAGGGGCCTGGGGGCCGAATTAGGTCCCCAGAGGACTTCTATCAGGCCCCTGAGCGACTGGGTCTTGTCTGCTTCCTTCTGAATCTCAGCTTGCTTTATAAGGCTTGCTCAATTGAACAGGAGCTACAGAGAAAAACCTCAATTTTCTCCATTGGTTGAGACTCCTCCCCATCCTGGTCCCCTGGGGAGGGAGGGAAAGAGCCAGAGCTTCCATTGCCCAGTTCCCTGGATCCCCTGGGAGAAATACAAAGAAAGCATCTTTAAGACCAACAAGTGCTAATGTTTTAAGCATGTTTTATTTTAAGAGGTTTTTTTTTAAAAAAAATCTTTAGTTGTGTTTGTCTGTGTCCTTTAAAAAGTTTGTATAGCTGCTAACATCTTAAATAGGTACACACATGGCCCAGCCCGACAAGGTCTCATTTATGTCAGATCCGGCCCTCATAACAAATGAGTTTGACACCCCTGGGATAAACAGCAGAGGTCAGCAAAGGTCCATCAGCAGCTATTAGCCTGAAGGTATAGATCAGGGGTGGCCAAACTTAACAACATAAGAGAAGCCATGTTAGATCAGACCAATGGCCCATCCAGTCCAACACTGTGTGTCACACAGTGGCAAAAAAAAAATTTATATATATACACACACACACTGTGGCTAATAGCCACTGATGGACCTCTGCTCCATATTTTTATTTAAACCCCTCTTGAAGGTGGCTATGCTTGTGGCCGCCACCACCTCCTGTGGCAATGAATTCCACATGTTAATCACCCTTTGAGTGACGAAGTACTTCCTTTTATCCGTTTTAACCTGTCTGCTCAGCAATTTCATTGAATGCCCACGAGTTCTTGTAGTATGACAAAGGGAGAAAAGTACTTCTTTCTCTACTTCCTCCATCCCATGCATTATCTTGTAAACCTCTATCATGGCACCCTGCAGTTGACGTTTCTCCAAGCTAAAGAGTCTCAAGCGTTTCAACCTTTCTTCATAGGGAAAGCGTTCCAGCCCTTTAATCATTCTAGTTGCCCTTTTCTGGACTTTTTCCAATGCTATAATATCCTTTTTGAGGTTCGGCGACCAGAACTGCACACAGTATTCCAAATGAGACCGCACCATCGATTTATACAGGGGCATTATGATACTGGCTGATTTGTTTTCAATTCCCTTCCTAATAATTCCCAGCATGGCGTTGGCCTTTTTTATTGCAAACGCACACTGTCTTGACATTTTCAGTGAGTTATCTACCATGACCCCAAGATCTTTCTCTTGGTCAGTCTCTGCCAGTTCACACCCCATCAACTTGTATTTGTAGCTGGGATTCTTGGCCCCAATGTGCATTATTTTGCACTTGGCCACATTGAACCGCATCTGCCACGTTGACGCCCACTCACCCAGCCTCAACAGATCCCTTTGGAGTTCCTCACAATCCTCTCTGGTTCTCACCACCCTGAACAATTTAGTGTCATCCGCAAACTTGGCCACTTCACTGCTCACTCCCAACTCTAAATCATTTATGAACTCTAAATCATTTATGAACAAGTTAAAGAGCATGGGACCCAGTACCGAGCCCTGCGGCACTCCACTGCTTACCGTCCTCCACTGCGAAAACTGCCCATTTATACTCACTCTCTGCTTCCTATTATTCAGCCAGTTTTTGATCCACAAGAGGACCTGTCCTTTTACTCCATGACTCTCAAGCTTTCTAAGGAGCCTTTGATGAGGAACTTTATCAAAAGCTTTCTGGAAGTCAAGGTAAACAACATCTATCGGGTCTCCTTTGTTCACATGTTTGTTCACCCCCTCAAAGAAACATAACAGGTTAGTGAGGCAAGATCTTCCCTTACAGAACCCATGCTCAACATAAGAACAGAACTTGCTCAGCATAAGAACCACACAGAATAAACGTCAGGTGTTTGAGAGCCACAAGGAAGGAAGGCAAATAGATGGGAGAGGTAGAAAGAAAGCAATTTTAACTTTGTGCATTTTCTAAGCTGCTGGCTGGCTTGGCTCGCAGAAGTGATTTCAAGAAAGAAATGCCTTCTCCAAGCCAGCTAACAGGGTGGTGTGGGTTCCGATTAGGGTTGCCAATCTGCAGGTGGGGCAGGAAGAAAGCCCGAAGGAATCCACGAAAAACCAGCCTCGTTATTGAAAAACTTTATACAAATTACGTCCTACAAAAACAACAATACTTCTAATAAATCCAATTACAAAATACCCCGAAACCAAAGTCTTTCCGTTCAATGCCAAAGTTCATTTTTTTGTGTAGTAGAAGTCTGGGGAAATCCTTGACGAGCCGTGGAGGAGTCCAATGCTTCGCTTCAACAGTCCTTTCAACAAGGAAGGTGTGTAGACGAAAAACTGAACTTTTTTTCTGCAGATTAAAAAAAAAAAAGTTCAGCTATTGCTATGTATGAATTATTCAAGATCAGTGAAGCTTGTTAAAGCCTCTGGTGAAACAGGGCTATATGCGCTTCCCTGTTGCGAAATTGCGCTGTGCTGCGTATGCGAAATAGCGTTGTGCTGCTTTTCGTCTACACACCTTCCTTGTTGAAAGGACGGTCGAAGCGTTGGACTCCTCCTTCACGGCTTGTCAAGGATTTCCCCGGACTTCCACTACACAAAAATATGAACTTTGGTATTAAACGGAAGGACTTTGGTTTCGGGGTATTTTGCAATTGGATTTATTAGAAGTATTGTTGTTTTTGTAGGAAGTAATTTGTATAAACTTTTTCAATATTGAGGCTGGTTTTTTGTGGATGCCTTTGGGCTTTGTTCCTGCTTCACTTTTCCACATTACTCTTTGTGTTACTCTCTAATCCCCAGGTGGAGACAGGGGATTCCCCAGTTTGCCCCCCCCCCCTTCTGGGTCATCATAAAATGGAGTGGGGGAAGGAAATGTTTGCTGGGCTCTCCATTATTCCCTATGGAGTCTGATTCCCATAGCGTATCATAGAGAATTGATCTGCGAGTATCTGGGGATCTGGGGGGGGGGCTGTTTTTTTGAGGTAGAGGCACCAAATTTGCAGCATGGCATCCAGTGCCTCTCCCCAAAATACCCTCCAAGTTTCAAACAAATTGGACCAGGGTGTCCACTTCTATGAGCCCCAAAAGAAAGTTCCCCTGTCCTTCATTATTTCCAATGGAGGGAAGGCACTTAAAAGATGTGCAGCCCCTTTAACTGTGATGGCCAGAACTTTCTCTGGAGTTGTTATGCTTGTCACAACCTTGCTCCTGGTTCCACCCCCAAAGTCTCCTGGCTCCACTGCCAAAGTCTCCTGGCTCCACCCCCAAAGCCTCCAGATATTTCTTGAATTGTACTTGGCAACCGTAGCTTGGAGACCCACACAATATATGAGAAAGAGCCAAATGTGGCTCCCGAGCTGCAGTTTGGCCACTCCTGATATAGATGGATCACTCTGCTTGGAGCAGTGATGCTCTGCCTTCTTGGTGCTTGGGGGGGCAACAGTGGGAGGGCTTCTGGAGTTCTGTCCCCGCTGGTGGACCTCCTGATGGCACCTAGGCTTCCGTCAGTGTGTGACACAGAGTGTCATTGGCCTGATCCAGCATGGCTTCTCTTCTCTTCTCATGGGTGTGTGTCCATGTCCCAAGCAGGGTCTCTGACTCAACCAGGTCTAGTCCCGTGGACGCCATCTTGAAATTTGGTCATTTTGCTTCCTGAGATCTCTGCATCTTGCCAGAGACGTAAGTGCAAGCTGTGGGCATTTAGAAATTTCTGAAGTAAACAGAGCATAACTTCCTTTGGAATAAACAGTATGATGCAGAGAAAAGAAGATAAAGCCTATCTATAGAAGTCCTTCGTAGCAGCTTGTCTAGATTTGCTTTAACCTGATCCCGAACTAAAGGCTCATCAAGAATGATGCAAGACTCCGCTATCTGGAGCTATAACAAAACATGGAATAGATTTCGGAATACGGCGATAAACTCCTCTTTCTACCTCAGGTGTGGCCAAGCTTGCTTAATGCAAGAGCCACATAGAATAATGTCAGATGTTTGAGAGTCACAAGGGAGTGAGGGAGAGAAAGGTGGAAATGAAGCAACTTTAAATTTAAATGCATTCTCCAAGCTGCCAGCCCGCTTGGCTTGGAGAAGTGACTTGAAGAGAGAAAGGCCTTCTTCCAACTGGCTGACAGGGCGGTAGGGGCTTTGAGAGACACACAATATGTGCAAAAGCCACATGTGGCTCTTGAGCCGCAGTTTGGCCACCCCTATTCTACCCACTCATCTGTCCCATGCAGGGCTGGATTAACAATTAGGCCAAGTAAGCACTGGCCTATGGGCTCCCACACCTTTAGGGGCCCTGGATCGGCTTTCCCCCGGTTTCCCCCCTGCTTGCAGCCCTCCCAGCTGGCACGCACAGCCAGCTTCTGAGCCGCTCTTTGCCCGATTTGCCTGGTGCGGCTTCTGCTGGTGTTGTTGCCAGGTTTGCCTCTCTCTGCCTCTTCCCCTCAGCTTTGTCCAAGGGGCTTTCTGCAGCGGGGGCTGCGGGTGGTGGGGTGGTGCTCGGACTCTGAGATAATTTGCAAGGGGGCCCCTGAGATTTTGACTGCCTAGGGGCCTCCACAGGGTTTAATCTGGCACTGGTCCCATGTGCCAATCAGGAATACAGAAGTGGGGCCCTTTCTTTCTCCTACTTGTTGGCATCAGCAAAGATCCTCTGCTCTGTGGAAAACTTCTGCCTACCCTATGCAAAGCCCCACATTGCCACCCAACGGGGCAAAATAAAGCATAAGGATGTGTTGTTCTGAGAGCCAATACGGGTTGGGACAGCTACAAGTTACCTTGGGGTTGCCAACCTCCAGGTGGGTGCCAAAAAAACCCAATGGTACTTGTGACAATTTACTAAACACCACTTTAAGAAGCAATTTCTATATTTAAACTAAACGTAAAGGGAGTCCCCTGTGCAAGCACCAGTCGTTTCCGACTCTGGGGTGATGTTGCTTTCACAACGTTTTCACGGCAGACTTTTTTACGGGGTGGTTTGCCGGCAGAAGCTGGATTCAGGTAGCCGGCCCAAGGTTGACTCAGCCTTCCATCCTTCCGAGGTCAGTAAAATGAGTACCTAGCTTGCTGGGGGGAAAGTGTAAAAGACTGGGGAAGGCAATGGCAAACCACCCCATAAAAAGTCTGCCATGAAAATGTTGTGAAAGTAACATCACCCCAGAGTTGGAAACGACTGGCGCTTGCACAGGGGACCTTTCCTTTCCTTTTCCTTGCCATTGCCTTCCCCAGTCATCTACACTTTCCCCCAGCAAGCTGGGTACTCATTTTCCCGACCTCGGAAGGATGGAAGGCTGAGTCAACCTTGAGCTCGCTACCTGAACCAGCTTCCGCCGGGATCGAATTCAGGTAGTGAGCAGAGCTTAGGACTGCAGTACTGCAGCTTTACCACTCTGCATCACGTTGATACTCTGTATTTATAATGCAGTGTAAAACAAGTTCAAGAAAGATAATGCGATGCTGAAGCTGAGTCTTTCACTTTGTTCCTGTAATGGCACAATGTTCTGAAAAGACCCAACACACTTGAAGTGCAAAAATAACACTTGAAATAATCTTAGCCCCAAAACTCCTGACTTGGGACACAAATTTCCACTAGAATCACCATCTTCTCACTCCAGTGTCCCATATACAATCTCTTGTAGGTAAAAAACCATTCCATAAAGTTAAAGGTACATCTGTTGATGTTCATAAGATCTTAGAGAAGAATGTTTCTGGATATACAGAATGAATAGTGTTACCCCCTATGGATGTAATAATGCACTGGACCTCTCATGTAAGCTTCAAATTTATGTAATAATTTTTTTTTCTGCAATAAGATTTGGTAAACTGGAGCTGTGAAATATGCTGTAAAAGTAATATACCACAGAAAGTTGTATGGTTATACTGAACTGTATAAACTATTGAGGTATGGGATATTTATCTGTCCTATTCCATTTGACTTGAAATGCAAATATATAAAATACTGAAGAGGTTTGATACCTTTAAGAAATCTGACTATTGAAGAGGTTTGATACCTTTAAGAAATCTGCCAGGTGCAAGTAATTAGGATTTTAATTGTGTTAGGGAATGCATGTAGCGATTGCTAGAAGCCTGAAGAGCTCATGCCTGTATAGAAAACTGTGGAGACTGAGTCCCAGTTTTAATGGTTGAAAGTGTGAGAGAGTCGTTCCAGTATTTAAATGTGAGTATTCTTGCATATTGGATTGTATCCAGCATTTATTTACTGACAGGGTGGTGGGGGCTTTGAAGAAGAAGAAGAATTGCAGATTTATACCCCGCCCTTCTCTCTGAATCAGAGACTCAGAGTGGCTTACAATCTCCTATATCTTCTCCCCCCACAACAGACACCCTGTGAGGTGGGTGGGGCTGAGAGGGCTCTCACAGCAGCTGCCCTTTCAAGGAGAACCTCTGCCAGAGCTATGGATAATCCAAGGCCAATCCAGCAGGTGCAAGTGGAGGAGTGGGGAATCAAACTCAGTTTCCTCCACGCACTTAACCACTACACCAAACTGGCTCTCCCAGGTGCCACACAATTTGTGAGCAATTTGCTCCCAAGCCACCATTCGGTCACTCCTGGGCTAGACTCTTAGGGCAGGCTCACCCTGCATCCTTTGTTTTCCCCAAAACATCCTTCCTCTGCCGGGAAAAGCTAAGTGTGCTCAGGCTACCTGTAAAAAGGAGGCCAGCAAAAAGGGAAGCAGAGCTCCAAAGCCTTGTGGCAGCTGTGCGACAGGCAGGCATTCAACAGGGGCAGCTTCCCCAGACTGAAAATGTATTGGAAGTGCACCTGTGGAATGTCTGCCTGTCATGTGGATGCCTAACAGAGTGGCATAAAAGGTCTGTCCAGTATTCTCACCCTGTTAGCAACCACACAGGTACCTCTGGTAAGTCCCCTTTTACTTGTTTCCAGTGCCTCTGAACACTGGGGTTTCATTTCACCCACAATGACTCAAACTAGCCTGAATGTCGGTCTCCTGCTTTTTAAATCTCCTCTTCCTTTTCCTGCCTGCTTTTGATCTTCACAACAACCTTGGGAGGTAGGTTAGGCTGCCAGAGTGAATTTGTAAGACATATGAACTGGCATCTCTCAGCTCCTAACAGGCTTTTACATGTGGTCAATAATGCTGTTTCCATTAGCAGCCATTTGCAAGTGGATTTTGCCATTCCACAAAGTCAAATCCGGCAGCAAAGTGGATTGAATGTGCCTTAGTGTGTGTGTGTCAAAGTGCAGGTGGCTCGTTCTTGTGGCGGTGAATTCCACAAGTCAAATATGCAGTCACCTTAAGTTCAGAGGGACTTCCTTTAATCCATCCCGCCTCTCCAGTCCAGCTATTTCAGGATGGTCCGGGGAGACCTAGCCTGAGGCCAAAAAGTCTCTATCCCATTTGTAAATCCTTCTAACCAGGGGTTATTTTGTAGAAAAATAGGTGGTGAAGCTCATTGGCATAACTCATTAGCATATGCTGCCCCTCCCCCTGCCAAATGCAAGAAAGGAGAGCACCAGGCAAGTGAGGCCTGCTTGGGCTGGCTAGAGATCCAGCCAGCCCAAGCAGGCCTTGCTCACCTGGGACTCTCCTTAGCCACACACACTCACTCCACAGACAAAAGGCCAGCAAGTCACACGCCACCCAAAATCACATAAGTGGAGAAAGGGTGACAAGGGCTTCTCCAGGGGTTCATGAGGGCTGCTGGGGGCATGGCAAAGCCCCTGGGGGCTGGCTGGCTGCCCGCTCTCCTAATCCAGGGATTGTTATGCAGCTGCACCTCCTATTCAATGGACAAGGTAGGTGGGGAGGAGGAGAGGGAACCCTCACAAAGGTTCAGGAGCTGTGTTCCTGTGAGCTCCTGCTGAATTCAAGGCCTGCTCCTAACCCTTCTTTTAAAAAGGTAAAAGTAGTCCTCTGTGCAAGCACCAGTCATTTCCAACTCTGGGGTGACGTTGCTTTCTCAGCAGACTTTTTACGGGGTGGTTTGCTATTGCCTTCCCCAGTCATCTACACTCCCCGCCCCAGCAAGCTGGGGACTCATTTTACCGACCTCAGAAGAATGGAAGGCTGAGTCAACCTGGAGCTGGCTACCTGAAAACCCAGCTTCTGCTGGGATCGAACTCGGGTCCTAAGCAGAACTTTGGGCTGGAGTACTGCTTTACTACTCTACGCCACGGCAAACCCTTCTTTTATCACGTGGCAAAAAGCAGGAGTTAAACCACATAGAATAAACATCAGATGTTTGAGAGCTGCAAACATGTCAGATGTTTGAGCCACAAAGGAGGGAGGGAGGGGGGGAGGAAACTAGATGGGGGAGACATGCAGAAAGAAAGCAACTTTAACTTTAAATGCCTTCTCCAAGCCACTGGAGACAAATGCCTTCTCCAAGCCGGCTGATGGGGCGGTGGGGGCTTTGAGAGCCACACGATATGTGTGAAAGAGCCACGTGTGGCCACCGTTTGGCCAGCCCTGGGCCAAAGCCTTAACTCAGGTGGGGGGCAGGCAGGGGAGCGGCTCGGCTCCGGCTGGCCTGCCCGGTCTCCGGGAGCTTCCCTGGCTCTCCAGGGCCGGCCCAGAGCCGAAGGGGTTAATCGGGAGGCGGCCGCGCGGGAGAGGAAGGGCTCACCTGGGCCAAAGGGCTCACCTGCCGCGCGCGCTCACCTGGCGGAGAAGGAGGCGCGCGCCGCCGGGGAAAGTTTGCTCCGAGTTGGGCGCCCCTTCGGGCCGGAACCTGCGCCCCGCCGTCTGCCTGCTCGGGCAGCCCCCGTCGGTAAGTGGGGCTCAGGGGAGCGGAGGCCGGAGGCGCACGTTTTGCACCCCTGACTCCCGGGGAGACCTCCTCCGCTAGCCCTTCCTTGGTCGGGGCCGGGTGGCGAGGGTCTGGGTCTGATCCTGGCTTCCCTCCCCGGCCCGGCCCTGCACTGCACTGCACTTCCGGAGGGGCCACGATCCTGCCCTGGGCAAGGCAGGCGGGATCGCGCCCCCCAAACAACGCGCCGCGGCGGCCTAGAGGAGTTTTGCTGCTTCAAAATATTCTGATTATTTTGGCACATTAATGTGTAAGGGCGCCTTTGGGTACTGTAGTAGCTGCACTTCCTTATTGGTTGCACGTGTCGGAATCTGGTTCTTTCGGGTAGTTTCGGTGCAGATGCAAATGCGCTTGGGGGGGAGGGAGGGGGATTCAGAACAAGTTTGACCAGAGGCTGTTTTGGAGATGGAATAATTCGGGTGAGACTGATGCTTCTTGGAGGGGGGGACACGGGACAGTTGTACATTTACTTGAGCCTTGAGTGGGTTGCTCCGCTTTCTGGCCGTATCATAGCTACGGGCTTGGAGCTGGTTGCCAGAAATTTCCAAGGGAAGATAAATTCCATTTTTTTTTAGAAATGAAAAGGCATAACTTTCAATGCACGTCACCAAGTTCCCTCTAAGCTGTGGAGTCTTGTGAGCAAAAACTTTGCTTTGTGAACTACTGGCATTAAAGTGAAAAAAACAAAGCCGTAGACAAGTGAACCTTTAAGACCAACTAAGTTTTATTCAGAATGTAAGCGTTCATATGCTCTTAAGCAGGCTTCATCAGACAAATTGGGAATGGAAGCATTTCATCTGACGAAGTCTGCTTAAGAGCATACGAAAGCTTACATTCTGAATAAAACTTAGTTGGTCTTAAAGGTGCCCTTGTCTACCGCTTTGTTCTATTGCTTCAGACCAACGCGGCTGCCTGCTGGGATCTCTCTACATGGCATTAAAGTGGTGAGCTACTGCAATGTCCTCTAGTGCCATTTTTCTTGAGCTGAGACAAAAATGTGTGAGCTGAAGGCTAAAACATTGTGAGCTAGCTCACACTAACTTAGCTTAGACAGGGAACGCTGCACGTCGCTATTGTGTGTGTTAAACAGCCAGAAGAACCAGCTCTTCTGCAATGCTGAGATTAAAATTGCTTGTAATTCCACCTCCCCTTTCAGCATTGTTCTCCAAACGTAAAACAATCAAAATGCAAGGACAGCAACAAAAAGAGAAGAAACCTGCATTGTGGTGTCGGAAAGTGCTGTAGAGTCAATGTTGACTTACGGTGACAGGTGACTCCGTTGGGTTTTCAAGGCAAGATACATTTCAGAGGTGGGTTGGCTGCCTCTGCGTCACGACTCTGGTATTCCTTGGAGGTCGACCAGGGGCGGAATTCTAGCGGGAGCTCCTTTGCACACACCCCTGATGTAGCCAATCCTCCAAGACTCTTTTTTTGGAAGCTCTTGGAAGCTACATCAGGGTGTGTGGCCTAATATGCAAAGGAACTCCTGCTAGAATTCCACCCCTGGAGGTCGCCCATTCAAATATCAGCCAGGGTTGACCCTGGTTAGCTTCTGAGATATGAAGAGATAGAGAGAATCGTAAACAAATGCCCTAGCTAGCAAAATTATATATAGAGGTGGTTTCAGAGGCTTGGTCTTCAGTAAAACAATTAGATTTGATTCCACTAGCACCTTAAAGACCAGAAAGATTGGAGCGGGGGAGAAATGTGTTTTTATTGAGAGTCCAAACTTCGGTATCTGACAAAGGCAACTTTGATTCTTGAAAGTGCATTCCCCCCCCCCCCCAAAAAAACCCTTGTTGGTCTCTACTCAAATCTAATTATATAGTGGATGTTGAAAAATCCACCATAAGATAAAATCATATTGTTGGCCAGGGGTGGCCAAATTGCGGCTCCGGAGCTCTTTCACTTATATTGTGTGGCTCTTAGAGAAGGCATTTAAAGTTAAAGCTTCCTTCCTTCCTTCCTTCCTTCCTTCCTTCCTTCCTTCCTTCCTTCCTTCCTTCCTTCCTTCCTTCCTTCCTTCCTTCCTTCCTTCCTTCCTTCCTTCCTTCCTTCCTTCCTTCCTTCCTTCCTTCCTTCCCTCAAACAACTGACATTCATGTATTGTGGCTCTTTGGTGTAGTGGTTAAGTGTGCGGACTCTTATCTGGGAGAACCGGGTTTGATTCCCCACTCCTCCACTTGCACCTGCTGGAATGGCCTTGGGTCAGCCAGAGCTCTCTTATCTGGGAGAACCGGGTTTGATTCCCCACTCCTCCACTTGCACCTGCTGGCATGGCCTTGGGTCAGCCATAGCTCTGGCAGAGGTTGTCCTTGAAAGGGCAGCTGCTGTGAGAGCCCTCTCCAGCCCCACCCACCTCACAGGGTGTCTGTTGTGGGGGAGGAAGGGAAAGGAGATTGTGAGCCACTCTGAGACTCTTCGGAGTGGAGGGCGGGATATAAATCCAATATCTTCTTCATCTTCTTCTTAAACATGATGTTTATTTTTTGTGGCTCTTAGTTCAGCAAGTTTGGCCAGCCCTGTTGTTGGCTCTTCAGCTGTACAGATTGCCTTGAGCGCACGCTCTTTGTTTTTCTTCTTTTGAGGAGAAAGCTGGCATGAAATCAGTTGTTCAAAAGCGTTTCTAACGCTTGCGAAGATAACAAGCCGTTCTTACTTGTCATAGTAACTGAGAGAGGTAGAAAAGTTAAGAGAATCGCCGGAAAGCTGCTGCCTTAATGCTCAACAAACTTGGCACCTGGTGGGAGGAAGTTCTGCAAGCTCCAGCACGGCTCCCCACAGTGTTCTTTGGTTAGGATGCTGGCGTGTGCTTCTGCATGGCCCCCTGGTACAAATTTTGCTAAGAACAGTGTGGCGTTGTGGCAATTTGGCAGCTCTCTACCAGTCCCTGGAGCATATTTTGGCTATTAGACCCACCGGTCACCAGGTTTTACTATTCCAGATTCAGCCCTTTGGCCTTGCTCTGTGGTTGGAATTTTCAGGGTCAAAAGTGACCAGCCCTCTTTGGCCTACAGCAGGGGTGGCCTACAGAGTTCAGTATCGCTACCTCTTTGCCCAAAGTGTGAAGCCGTTCCGTATTCCTAATGGGTTAAAATAATTCATATATATCCAGGCCTCAGATTCAGCAGGAGCTCACAGGAGCACAGCTCCTGAACCTTTCTGAGGGTTCCCCCTCTTCCTCCCCACCTATCTTGTCCATTGAATAGGTGGTGCAGCTGCATAACAATCCCTGGATTAGGAGAGCAGGCAGCCAGCCTCCAGGGGCTTTGCCACGCCCCCAGCAGCCCTCATTAACCCCTGGAGAAGCCCGTGCCACCCTTTCCCTATGTGATTTTGGGTGGTGGGTGGCTTGCTGGCCTTTTGATTGGGGGGGGAGGGGCGCAGCCCAATAGAGCTCCAGGCAAGCGAGGCCTGCCTTGGGGCTGATCTCTCTAGCCAGCCCAAGGAGGCCTTGCTTGCCCAAGACTCTCCTTTTTTTGAATCGGGTTGCTTTCGGCAGGGGGGGTGGCCTATGCCAACGAGTTACGCTAATGAGCTCTGTAAAATGACCCTTGCTTCCAGTGATAGTCACTCTTTCATCTCCCCCGTGAATTAATGAACATATGAAGCTGTGTTATACTTATCCCTTGGTCCATCAAAGTCAGTTTTGTCTACTCAGATTGGCAGCGGCTCTCCAGAGTCTCAAGCTGAGGTTTTTCACGCCAATTTTCCTGGACCCTTTTTAGTTGGAGATGCCAGGGATTGAACCTGGGACCTTCTGCTTACCAAGCAGATGCTTTACCACTGAGCCACCATCCCTCCCCAAAGTCAGTATTGTCAGACTGGCAGCGGCTCTCCAGAGTCTCAAGCTGAGGTTTTTCAAGCCTATTTGCCTGGACCCTTTTTAGTTGGAGATGCCGGGGATTGAACCGGGGACTTTCCGCTTCCAAGCAGATGCTCTACCACTGAGCCACCGTCCCTCCATCTCCTACTGCATGGACCCTTTTTAATTGGAGATGCTGGGGATTGAACCTGGACCTTCTGCTTCCCAAGCAGATGCTCTACCACTGAGCCACCATCCCTCCCCAAAGTCAGTATTGTCAGACTGGCAGCGGCTCTCCAGAGTCTCAAGCTGAGGTTTTTCAAGCCTATTTGCCTGGACCCTTTTTAGTTGGAGATGCCGGGGATTAAACCGGGGACTTTCCGCTTCCCA
>NC_083224.1:200961779-201051582 GCF_032191835.1 Heteronotia binoei | reverse complement strand
TGTCCCTCAGCTTGCGAAAGCGTAGCAGCTGAGGGGAAGAGTGTCTTGCGGCAATTCCTTTTCCGGTAAAACCAGTTGGGGTGAAGGAATGGCGAAGGAAGTGTCTATTACTCCCTTGGCTGCGAATGCAAGATTGTGGTTCCTACCCTCTCGTGTTTATATTGGTTGAGCTGCACCCTCAAGGGCCTGTGCCCTTTGTCAATATTTGGATGTGGTCTTTGGGTTGGGAACTGATTTTTTTCAGGTGGGTGTGGGATCTGCCGAGCTTGAGCCCACCAGCCCCTCAGAAGGGCTGCCTGCTGTGTCCTGGTATTGCCTTGAAGCTACTCTTAAGAATATAAGAAGTGGTAGCTTCAAGGATCAGACCAGAGGTCCATCTAGGCCAATTTCCTGTCTTTTACGGTGGCCAGCCAGTTCCTCTAGACCAGGGGTGTCAAACATGCAGTCCGGGGGCCTGATTTGGCCCCCTATCAGGCCCCCAAGCGATTGGCTGTCATCAGCTTCCTTCTCCCCCTCCCTTGCTTCCTTCTGCGTAACAGCTTGCTTTGCCAGGCTTGCTCAATTGCACAGGAGCTACAGAGCAAAACCTCTATTTTCTCCATTGGCTGAGGCTCCTCCCTTGGGAAGGAAGGGGAGGGAGGCATAACTAGCTTTTCCAGGCTCTCTCAATCACACAGAGAGCCAAGCATCTCTTCCTTATATTGGCTGAGGCTCCTCCCCCCTGCCTCAGTCCCTGGGGAAGGAAGGAAAGAGTCAGAGCTTCCTTTGCCAGTTTCCTGGATCCCATGGGAGAAATACAAAGAAAGCACTTTTAAGACCAATGAGTACTACGTTTTAAGTGTGTTTTAAGTTTAGAAAATACATATATTTAATTGTTTTTGTCTGTGTCCTTTATAAAGTACACGCATGACCCGGCCCAACATGGCTTGGCCCAACCCAACATGTCCCAGCCCAGCAAGGCCTCATTTATCTCAGATCCAGCCCTCATAACAATGAGTTTGACACCCCTGCTCTAGACAGCCAGCCACAAGGCACAGACTGCAGGGGGTGGCCAAACTGCGGCTCAGGAGACGTATTGTGGGGCTCTTTCGGAGCCACTTTGGTGTAGTGGTGAAGTGTGCGGACTCTTATTTGGGAGAACCGGGTTTGATTCCCCACTCCTCCACTTGCACCTGCTGGAATGGCCTTGGGTCAGCCATAGCTCTCTTAGGAGTTGCCCTTGAAAGAGCAGCTTCTGGGAGAGCTCTCTCAGCCCCACCCACCTCACAGGGTGTCTGTTGTTGGGTGGGGGGGAAGGTAAAGGAGATTGTGAGCCACTCTGAGATTCAGAGTATAGAGCGGGATATAAATCCAATAGCATCATATTGTGTGGCTCTTGAAGCCCCCACTGCCCCATCAGCCAGCTGGGAGAAGGCATTGGTCTCTTTAAATCACTTCTCCCAGCCAAGCCAGACGGCAGCTTGGAGAATACATTTAAAGTTAAAGTTGCTTTCCTTCCTTCCTTCCTTCCTTCCTTCCTTCCTTCCTTCCTTCCTTCCTTCCTTCCTTCCTTCCTTCCTTCCTTCCTTCCTTCCTTCCTTCCTTCCTTCCTTCCTTCCTTCCTTCCTTCCTTCCCTCCCTCCCTCCCTCCCTCCCTCAAGTATCTGACATTTATTCTATGTGGCTCTTATGTTAAGCAAGTTTGGCCACTCCTCCAGGGCTTTTTGTTGTAACAGAAACTCCTTTGCATATTAGGCCACACCCACACCCACCCTGATGTAGCCAATCCTCCTGGAGTTTACAGTAGGCCTGTACTTTTTTCTAATAATCCTTCACTTGCCTTTTTCACTGCTGCCAGTATTCTGAGCTGACGTCTTCCTTGAGCTGTCCACTACAACTCTAAGATCTCTTTCCTTCTCTGTCACGGTTAGACTTCAGCATACAATGTCTTGTTTGTTCCAGTGTGTATCACCTTACCTACACTCAACTTGCTACATTTTGGCCCACACCCAATACAGAGAGGTCTTTCAGGTGATCTTCACAGCATTTCTTGGTTCTCACTGTACTGAATAATTGGGTACCTTCTGCAGATTTAACAACTATGCTGCTCACCCCCAATTCCAAATAATTTGTGAACTAATCTGCACCAGTCCCAATAATTATTGTTCCAATGTGTGTCACCTTACCTACACTGAACTTGCTACATTTTGTAAGACTCCCACTTTTTACTTCCCTCCATTGTGAGAACTGTCCATTTATTCCTATTTCCTGTCTATTAACCTCATTAACCTCTTAACTCATGACTGCTAAATTTACTCAGGAATCTTTGGTGAAACCTTTTGGAAGTTCAGGTATACAGTGCAGGGTATACTCTTTTTAGAAGACATGTCCTCTCTTTTTTGGTGTTCATCCTCTTTTGGACTCTTTTAAAACAAAACTGATGAAAAAGTCCTCTTTTTGGAAGGTTAGAAATATTCCCAGTTAGTAGCGATTAATCACAGCTTAAATAGTTGAGGTATTTCAAATGAAGTTTGAAGTAGTCAGTTGGGAAATATATCCTATTTTTAACTTTTCAAAATATGATAACCCTAGAGCCCCGTGGTGCAGAGTGGTAAAGCTGCAGTACTGCAGTCCAAGCTCTGCTCATGACCCGAGTTCGATCCTGGTAGAAGCTGGGTTCAGGTAGCCGGCTCAAGGTTGACTCAGCTTCCCATTCTTCTGAGGTCGGTAAAACAAGTCCCCAGCTTGCTGGGGTGAAAGTGTAGAGGACTGGGGAAGGCAATAGCAAACCACTTGGTAAAAAGTCTGCCGTGAAAACGTTGTGTGTGAAAGCAACATCACCCCAGAGTTGAAAACAACTGGTGCTTGCACAGGGGACTACCTTTACCTTTTAAAATGCAATATCTATCAGATCACCCGTATCCACATGCTTGTTAACCTTAAAGATCTCCAAAAGTCTGGTAAGGCGGGACTTCCCTCGGCGGAAGCCATGCTGATTTTCCCTCAGACGGCCTTGTAACTCTATGTGCTGAGTAAATTTATCTTTAATAATATTTCTGACTTATTTCCATGAAACAGATATTAATCTAACTGGCCTGTAACATCTTGGCTCTCCTTTGGATCTATGTGTAAACATTTGTTGTGCACCTGGGCTCTCCTTGCTTGTGTTGGGTTGCTTTTGGCTGGTTGGCAGAATTTGCAGCATATGCTAATGAGTTCTGCTAATGAGCTCCGCCCCCTATTTTTCTACAAAACAACCTCTGTGTGTTACATTTGCAACTTTCCCAGTTCCCAGTAGGGAAGCCAGCTTTGTGACAATATACTGGTTCAGAGATTGACTGTCACATTGGAGTTTAAGAATCTTTGGGTGTCTACCATCTGGGGAGATTAACTGACAGCAACACAACTCAATGCTTGGTATTCTCAGGCCGAAGTCAATTGGGATGCAGAGGGCATGCAGTTGTTCCAGTTCCTTATTCAAAAATTCTTTGTGATACAGGCTTATTAGGGGCAACCCAAACAGAAGCTCGTGGAGCCAGAACCAGTGTTTGGACTGGACACCACCAGGGGTGGAATTCTAGCAGGAGCTCCTTTGCATATTAGGCCACACCCCCCCGATGTAGCCAATCCTCCAAGAGCTTCCAAGGCTCTTTTTTGTAAGCTCTTGGAGGATTGGCTACATCAGGGAGGCGTGGCCTAATATGCAAAGGAGCTTCTGCTAGAATTCCCCTCCTGCACATCACTGTATGACTTCTTGCAGGGGACAGTCTCCAGTATTTGGGGGGGGGGGGGAGGTATCATTTGGGATGGTCCAAAGGTTGTTTTGGGGTGCAACCTGGCCTAGTGTCTGTGCGATTGTCCTGGGGTTACCCCCCCTGTTGGAGCAGCTGGCACACGGACTGCGTTTTGGACCCTCTTGAAGGGAAGAGTCCCTTTAATGGCAGGGTGTATGATTTATGGTGGTCCAAATCTTATTTTGGGATTCATTGCTTTCATACTATCCTGAATATTTGTGCTTTGATTTACAAATAAGGAAAGAATGAGGAACCAGGAATCAACTTTAGCCTCCTGGGGACCCCTGATCTAAATCTCACTGTGAAAACCAATTTCAATCCATGTCTACTCCACCCAAATTCTGCTGTAGGTGGTCTCTCTGGCAGCCAAACAGATATGGATTGGAAGCTTTTGGACTGTTCACTGGTTTAGTCCAGCACTGTGCGAGAACTGTTAACGGGCATCGTGAAATTGTTTTAATTGGAAGCTCCTATAGCCCTGAAGTATCCATCCTTGGGAGCGTTCAGTTTTTGTTTATGTCTGAGATACTGCTCTGGAGAGCCAGTTTGGTGTAGTGGTTAAGTGTGCGGACTCTTATCTGGGAGAACCGGGTTTGATTCCCCACTCCTCTGCTTGCAGCTGCTGGAATGGGCTTGGGTCAGCCATAGCTCTGGCAGAGGTTGGCCTTGAAAGGGCAGCTGCTAGGGTTGCCAATCCCCAGGTGGGGGCAGGAGATCCCCCGGTGTGGAGACCCTCCCCCCACTTCAGAGTCGTCAGAAAGCGGGGGGAGGGGAGGGAAATGTCTGCTGGGAACTCTATTATTCCCTATGGAGATTTCTTCCCATAGAAAATCATGGAGAATTGATCTGCGGCTATCTGAGGCCCTGGGGGGGCTGTTATTTGGGGTAGAGGCACCAAATTTTCAGTATAGCATCTAGTGCCTCTCCCCAAAATACCCACCAAGTTTCAAAATGATTGGACCAGGGGGTCCGATTCTATGAGCCCCAAAAGAAGGTGCCCCTATCCTTCATTATTTCCTATGGAAGGAAGGCATTGAAAAGGTGTGCTGTCCCTTTAAATGTGATGGCCAGAACTCCCTTTGGAGTTCAATTATGCTTGTCACAGCCTTGATCTTGGCTCCACCCCAATGTCTTCTGGCTCCACCCCCAAAGTCCCCAGATATTTCTTGAATTGGACTTGGCAACCCTAGCAGCTGCTGTGAGAGCCCTCTCCAGCCCCACCCACCTCACCGGGTGGGGGAGGAAGGGAAAGGAGATTGTGAGCCGCTCTGAGACTCTTTGGAGTGGAGGGCGGGATATAAATCCAATATCTTCATCTACCTCACAGGGTGTCTGTTGTGGGGGAGGAAGGGAAAGGAGATTGTGAGCCGCTCTGAGACTCTTTGGAGTGGAGGGCAGGATATAAATCCAATATCATCATCATCTTCTTCTACCCTATTCAATTTCTGGCATTGATTTTCCCATCTGTATATTGAATGTACTTGGATCATTTAATCCAGCAGTCCCCAACCTTTTTGGCAGCAGGGGCCAGTTTCATGGAAGACAATTTTTCCACAGACTGGGGGCGATGTTACAATTGTACACTTTATTTCTATGATTAAAAAGGTAAAGGTAGTCCCCTGTGCAAGCACCAGTCGTTTTCGACTCTGGGGTGACGCCGCATCACGACGTTTTCACAGCAGACTTTTTATGGGGTGGTTTGCCATTGCCTTCCTTCCCCAGTCATCTACAGTTTCCCCCTCAGCAAGCTGGGTACTTATTTTACCAACCTCGGAAGGATTGAAGGCTGAGTCAACCTTGAGCTGACTGCCTGAACCTAGCTTCCGCCAGGATAGAGCTCAGGCCATGAGCAGAGAGCTCGGACTGCAGCTTTACCACTCTCTGCCATGGGTCTCCTATGATTTCTATGTTTATATTGTAATATATAATGAAATAATTATACAACTCACAGGCCCGTTGCTAGCAGGCCACGGACTGGTACCCGTCCATGTCCCAGGGGTTGGGGACTCCTGATTTGACCACCCCCTGAAATGCCTGCCATGACAAGAAGCTGCCCATTGTATCTCTGCATGAGTCACTGGTAGGGGTAGGCAAGATCCTGTTTCATTGTCTAATTTTTTTTTCTAGCCTTTTTTGCCAGCAGGCCTCACCTCCTCTTGTTGCCAGCAAATTCCTTAACATGGTGTAAGGAGGGTAATTCTGAAACTACAAAAGCAAAGCCCCCGCCCCAGAGTTTATTACAATCTAAATTTAGACGAGGGTTGGACAGGAGGCAAGGTGGAACACCCAAGGGTGTGAACTCACACACCCATAGCTTTGTTGAGGAGAGCTTTGAATCAGGCCTCGGTTTCAGCAGGAGCTCACAGGAGTACAGCTCCTGAACCTCTCTGATGGCCCCCCTCCTCCTCCCCACCCACCTTGTCCATTGGATAGGAGGTGCAGCTGCATAACAATCCCTGGATTAGGAGAGTGGGCAGCCAGCCAGCCACCAGGGGCTTTGCCACGCCCCCAGCAGCCCACACCACCCTTTCTCCACTTCTTATGTGATTTTGGGTGGTGGGTGGCTTTCTGGCCTTTTGACTGTGGGGGTGGGATGGCGGCTAAGAGAACTCCAGGTGACCGAGGCCTGCTTGGGCTGGCCGGATCTCTAGCCAGCCGAAGCGGGCCTCACTCGCCCGGGGCTCTCCTTTCTTGCATCCGGTTGCTTTTGGCTGGTGGTGGCGTATGCTAATGAGTTATTCTAATGAGCTCCTCCACTTATTTCACTACAAAATGACCCCTGCTTTGAATGAACACCTTTTTAAATCTTGCTTTGGCTATTGTCTGGAGGTGGATTTAAGAGTTTTCCAGCTTTCTGTCTGCCGGGCTCCTGACCCTGGGGCTCACATTTCCCCTTTTTGCTCTGTGTGTCAATATTTGCTGCAAACGCATTTGCAAAGTGAAGAGGTAGCCTCTGTGATTTAAGGCGTCTGCTGCAATCTCTGGCCAGCAAAGTCAATGGTGGGTGGTACAGTTGATTGCCATCTATCGGCACCCCCCAAGAACTTTTGGTGAGCATCACAATATAAAACAGTAGAGATTGGGGAAATTCCTAGAGCGTTGCTGCAATACCATGATGTCACTTTAGGGTAGGTAATCAAAAGGATAAGAAGAAGATGATGATATTGGATTTATATCCTGCCCTCCACTCCGAAGAGTCTCTGAGCGGCTCACAATCTCCTTTACCTTCCTGCCCCATAACAGACACCCTGTGAGGTAGATGATGATATTGGATTTATATCTCGCCCTCCACTTCGAAGAGTCTCTGAGCGGCTCACAATCTCCTTTACCTTCCTGCCCCATAACGGACACCCTGTGACGTGGGTGGGGCTGAGAGGGCTCTCCCAGCAGCTGCCCTTTCAAGGACAACCTCTGCCAGAGCTCTGGCTGACCCAAGGCCATGCCAGCAGGTGCAAGTGGAGGAGTGGGGAATCAAACCCGGTTCTCCCAGATAAGAGAGCTATGGCTGACCCAAGGCCATTCCAGAAGGTGCAAGTAGAGGAGTGGGGAATCAAACCCAGTTCTCCCAGATAAGAGTCCGCACACTTAACCACTACACCAAATTGGAAATATTTTGGCAGCATCATGCGATGCCACGTTTCCGCCTTTATTTTTCTCCCATGGCTTTACCCAGCAGCAGTAGGAGCCCTGGGGCAGGATAGAGAGAGGTTGGCACCCCTAGTGGGAGGGCAGCATCCAGCAGCATCCCCTTTGGCGAGCACAGTGGTGCGTGTCTGTGGCAGACAGTTTGCACAGGCTGGGAGCCACAGTTACAGGCCGCACTTATTGTGAATTTGCATACTTTAGAACAGGGGTGTCAAACTCATTTGTTATGAGGGCCGGATCTGACATGAATGAGACGTTCTTGGACCAAACCATGTTAGGCCGGACCATGTGTGTAGCTAGTTAAGATTAGATAGCAGAGATATAACTTTAGAAAGGACACAAACACAAAGATTTTTTTTAAAAAAACTTAAAATGAAACATGCTTAAAATATTAGCACTCGGTCTTAAAGGTGCTTCCTTTGTATCTCTCCCATGGGATCCAAGGAACTGGGCTAAGGAATTTGTGTCTCTTTGCTTCCTCCCCAGGGGGCCGGGAGGGGGAAGAGCCTCAGCCAGTGAAGGAAGAGAGGCTTGACTCAGTAGCTCTGCTGTGCTATTGAGAGAGCTTGGCAAAGCAAGCTCTCCCTCCGCCCTTCCTTCCCAAGGGAGGCGCCTCAGTCAATGGAGAAAATAGAGACTTTTCTCTGTAGCTCCTGTGCGACTGAGCAAGCCTTGCAAAGCAAGCTGTGATGCAGAAGGAAACGAGAGGGAGAAGGAAGCAGATGACAGCCGGTTGCTCAGGGTTCTGATCGGAGCCCTCCGAGGGCCTGATTTGGCCCCTGGGCTGTGTGTTCGACACCCCTACTTTACAAGCTGCAGCTGCCTGAATGTTACAGGCCTTGAGTTAAATACGACGCCATCAGGCCAGAAGTAGCAAGATCGGGCATTGTGGCAGAAGACAGCATTGCACATGTATTGGCCCAGTTTAAACGGTATGCTGAACACATGGGCATCGTTGAGTATCCAAATTCTTGCCAATTGGTCGCATTTTCAGCAGCCCTTTCTCTGTGAAGCTTGAGGTGGTGTACGTTGCTCTCCCTTCTTCCACTGGATCCTCCTAACACAGAGGTGTCATGCAGCTCATGGAACGAATCCAGGCTCCTGAGCAACTTCCTTTTTTTGCCATATTCGCCCTTGCCATCAACCAAAACAGCCACTTTAATGGCCATCTCTGACATGAGGCCTACAGTGCAGAAGGGTTGTGGCTCACCCACTCTCCAGGCTTTCTGCAAACCAGGCAGGACAGAATAATTCCAGAGGGCTTTTTCCCACAGGTAAATTCTGCGAACCAGGCAGGACAGAATAATTCCAGAGGGCTTTTTCCCACAGGTAAATAGAAATGTTCTGTGATGAAATGGTCAAAAAGTTGCATTGGTAAAGGGATGAATAGACTGCGACCGATCACTGCAAGTATGCCCCAGATCAGCAAGTTGCTATACGCAGAGTGATAAAGCTGCAGTACTGCAGTCCGAGCTCTCTCCTCACGACCCGAGTTCGATCCCAGCGGAAGCTAGGTTCAGGCAGCCGGCTCCAGGTTGACTCAGCCTTCCATCCTTTCGAGGTCGGTAAAATGAGTCCCCAGCTTGCTGAGGGGAAAGTGTAGATCAGAGGTGGCCAACGGTAGCTCTCCAGAAGTTTTTTGCCTACAACTCCCATCAGCCCCAGCCATCAGCCATGCTGGCTGGGGCTGATGGAGTTGTAGGCAAAAACATCTGGAGAGCTACTGTTGGCCACCCCTGGTGTAAATGACTGGGGAAGGCAATGGCAAACCACCCCATAAAAGTCTGCCGTTAAAACATCATGATGCGTCGGAAACAACAGGTGCTTGCACAGGGGACCTTTCCTTTCCTTCCATTGTGAGAACTATTCCTATTCCCTGTCCATTAACCTCTTACCTCATGATTGCTAAATTTACTCAGGAGTCTTTGGTGAAACCTTTTGGAAGTTCAGGTACACTATGCAGGGTTACCAGACATACTCTTTTTAGGGGACATGTCCTCTTCTTTTCTTTGTTTTTGGTGTTCATCCTCTTTTGGACTCTTTTAAAAAACTGAAACTCAGTGCTTTTTGTCAAGTGCCCCATTCTGTCAATTGTACATGACTGACGCCGTTTGATCCACCTTGAGTTTCGGTGAGAAAGGCAGGCTATAAATAACCTAAATAAATGTCCTGTCTGGTGGCAGCTTCTTCAAGGTGGGAGTCACCTACCGCCCATAAGACGTTGTAACTTACTGATTTAAATGCTTTGAACTGTTCTTGGAGAGCTACCATTGGCCGCCCCTGATCTACGCTTCCCCCCCAGCAAGCTGGGTACTCATTTTACCGACCTCGAAAGGATGGAAGGCTGAGTCAACCTGGAGCCGGCTGCCTGATCCCAGCTTCCGCTGGGATCGAACTTGGGTCGTGAGGAGAGAGCTCGGACTGCAGTACTGCAGCTTTATCACTCTGCGTATAGCAATGTTCCATCTAAGGCTGGGGCGTCAAACTCATTTGTTATGAGGGCCGGATCTGACATAACTGAGACCTTGTTGGGCCGGGCCGTGTGTGTACCTGTTTCAGATTACGTAGCAAAAATATAAACTTTATAAAGGACACAGACAAACTCAAAGATTTTTTTCCTTTAATTTAAAACAAAGCTTGCTTAAAATATTAGCACTCATTGGTCTGAAAGGTACTTTCTTTATATCTCTGCTATGGGATGCAGGGAACTGGGCTCTTTCCTTCCTTCTCCAGGGGACCAGGACGGGGAGGAGCCTCAGCCAACAGAAGGAGGAGAGGCTTGGCTCAGCAGCTCTGCTATGTGACTGAGAGAGCCGGGCAAAGCAAGCTCTGCCTCCTTCCCCTTCCTCCTCAAGGGAGGAGCCTCAGCCAAGGGAGAAAATAGAAGCTCCTCCCTGTGTAATTGAGCACGCCTGGCAAAGCAAGCTGTTATGCAGAAGGAAGCAAGAAAGAGGGAGAAGGAAGCAGATGACATCCACTGCATGGGAGTAGGCCAAGTAGGCGGCCACCTAGGGCACCAGCTGGCCTGTGGGGCACCAGCAGGCCCCCCCTCTCCCTGAGAGCCAATTTGGTGTCGTGGTTAAGTGTGTGGACTCTTATCTGGGAGAACCAGGTTCGATTCCCCACTCCTCTACTTGCAGCTGCTGGAATGGCCTTGGGTCAGCCATAGCTATCACATAGCTTGAAAGGGTCAGCCCCACCCACTTCACAGAGTGTCTGTTGTGGGGGAGGAAGGGAAAGGAGATTGTAGTTTGCTCTGAGACTCTACAGGAGAGCCAGTTTGGTGTCGTGGTTAAGTGTGTGGACTCTTATCTGGGAGAACCGGGTTTGATTCCCCATTCCTCCACTTGCACTTGCTAGTATGGCCTTGGATCAGCCATAGCCCTGGCAGAGGTTGTCCTTGAAAGGCTATGAAAGCCCTCTCCAGCCCCACCCACCTCACAGGGTGTCTGTTGTGGGGGAGGAAGGGAAAGGAGATTGTAGGCCACTCTGAGACTCTGTCCTTGAAAGGGCAGCTTCTGAGAGAGCTCTCTCAGCCCCACCCGCCTCACAGGGTGTCTATTGTGGGGGAGGAAGGTAAAGGAGATTGTTAGCCAATCTGAGACTCTTCAGAGTGGAGGGCGGAATATAAATCCAATATCTTCTTATCTTCTTCTAATTGAAAGGACAGCTTCTGGGAGAGCTCTCTCAGCCCCACCCACCTCACAGGGTGTCTGTTGTGGGGGAGGAAGGTAAAGGAGATTGTTAGCCACTCTGAGACTCTTCAGAGTGGAGGGCGGAATATAAATCCAATATCTTCTTTTCTACCCTTGAAAGGACAGCTTCTGGGAGAGCTCTCTCAGCCCCACCTGCCTCACAGAGTGTCTGTTGTGGGGGAAGAAGATAAAAGGAGACTGTAAGCCGCTCTGAGACTCTGATTCAGAGAGAAGGGCGGGGTATAAATCTACAGTTGTCGTCTTCTTCTACACGTGGCGTATGTGCTCCTTGGAGCCTGCCTTCCCCGACAGAAAGCAGACTCCATGGAACGCACACGTCACCCAGCTGCTTTTGTGTTCCCTGAGTCTGTTACAATCTAAATTTGGACTGGATGGGCCATTGGCCTGATCCAACATGGCTTCCTTTATGTTCTTAAATTTAGATATTACAGACCTGAGGAACATGAATGTGGGTGGCGCCTGCACAGTGCGCTCCTTGAGCCCCAGGAGCTGGGTCGGCGGGGCGCCTCAGCAAGGAGCTCACTCAAAGCCTGGTTCTGAGCACGCCCACTGCTGCCCAGACCCTGCCCAGTTTCCCCGAGACCCGGGAAGGCTGGGCAGGGTCAGGGGTGGCGTGGCAGTGGGCACGCTTGGAGCCAAGCTCCAAGCAGCCCACTGCCGTGCCTCCCTCTCCCCACTGGAAGTTGGGGGTGGTGCTCTGCCTGAGGCAGCAGAACCCACAGTGCTGGCCCTGACCGGACCCCAGCTGGGACTGTGTTTTGGTCCAGCATAGGGGTGTCAGGTCCCTTCATAAATCTAACGGGGGGGGGGGTTGTTTTGGGGGGGCGTTCTAGGACTGGGTGGGATGATCGTGCAAAGCGCTGACATCACCCAGAAGTGACAGCAGCGCATTGACCATCTTGGGGCATGTGACCCTCTGCTTTTTGGACAAAACTCTATGCTGAAATTAGCCCAAAAGCCGAGCTCCACCCTCCCAGCACACTGACCTCATGTGCGGCAGTGGTGTTCGGGGGTAGGTGGGGGGGGATTTCCTCCTGCTGGCCAGTGGCGCTCAGCAGCCCGCAGAAGTGGGGGATCCCCTGCTCCCACCTGGGGAGTGGCACCCCCTAATCCAGCCTCTGTTCCAAGAAAGTGAATATTGGACAGGGTATTTCGTTGTATATTTTATGTTGTGTCAGGAGGAGCCATCAAGCAGTAAAGTGCTAAAAGACGAGAGATTGATAAAGGCGTGAAGCCGAAGCTGCGTCTGAGGCTTTTTCTCTCTGGTGACTGACGCACTGTGAGGACTCCCTTGCAAGATTGCTTTTGGAAACTTTGTACTTCGTGTCCAAACATTGATTAAGGACTGTAGTATGAATGCTTCGTCACCACTTACATAGTGGCTTTCTTTAGAAGTGAATTTCGTGATTATTTAATGATTTCTGTACCTGCCTGGTAGGTGGCGGCTCAACCATGGCGCCCTCCCTGATTCTCTGGCACACTCTAGGCCTCTCGGGCTGCTTGGAGTGGAGGACTTTCTGGCCCCACCTGGAAAAGGTGTGTCCCTCTGAGTTTCACCTGGCCGTGGTGGTGATAGAAAGGGGAGGGAGGGAGAGGCCTTGGCCTTGTGTGCCGGCCTCCCCTGGGGAAGGTGCCAGAGCTGCCGGAAGGGAGGCGAGAACCCTGCGGATAGAAAGCCAGCCTCTTTCTGCAGGTGCCAAGGCCGAGCGGGGGAAACGCTGTTGTGCCAGTCACCTGTGCAGGGTGGGAGGGAGCTCGTTGCCAGTTCCTGGACCCCCCCAGCATGCAGCAGAGGCTGGGCTGCTACGGAGCAACATGGCCGTGAGATTTCAGGCAAGGCTCCGTGTGTGTGTGTGTGTGTTTGTCTAGTTTGCAGTTCTTTTCAGTGCTCAGGAATGCACTTATCTCTGAGCACATGGTTGGGATTTGGCTTAGAAACAGTTTTTGTGTCCCTCTTGCCTCGCCCTTGCCCCGGCCTTTGCAATCCAAGCAGCATTGTAGTTAATCAGTCTCAAGCCAGTTTTGCCAGCAGCAAAACTTTTAAAATAATAGCCCTCTGCCCATGCGCAGGAGCACTCTGTTCTCATCCCCTCACGCCTTCCCTAATATGAGTGCTCAGCTCAGCGGGACTCAGTCCCTATTTTGAGAGCTGTGGTTTCACTCTGGAATGGGTGGAGCGACCAGGGTGCCTCTGACCGCAAGCAGAGAGCTTTCCTTTTGTCTGCTGGTTACAGACAGAGTAAGACTCTTGGAGGGCAGGGTGGAGACCGAAGGTTGACAGAGTTTAGGCTTTTGACCTTCTGATCCCTGGGTGGTTGCTTTTGTTTGCTTCCTTTTGGAGGGCTCTTCTGCTGTCCCGGCCATGCTCTGCGGTCTCTACAGCTGCACAACAGGCAGCAATCCAACAGGTACAGCTGCTTCCGGGTTTGTAGGTGCTGAGATGCCTGCATGCTAGGAATCAGCTATGTCAACAGGTTTTCTTCTCATTGCGGTAGGTGGGTTAGGGTTAGAGCCCCAGCGGGAGGAGACTTGGGCAACTCCGTGTGGCATCCTGCTTTGCGACAGGCTGGCCTTTGGGTAGGGCTACCAATCCTAGGTGGGGGCAAGGTATCCCCCGGTTTGGAGGCCCTCCCTCCGCTTCAGGGTCATCAGAAAGCGGGGTGGGGGAGGGAAATGCCTGCTGCACACTCCATTATTTGCTGTGAAGACCAATTTCCATAGGGAATAATGGAGAATAGATCTGCGGGTATCTGGGGCTCTGGGGGGGAACTGTTTTTTGAGGCAGAGGCACCAAATTTGCAGCAAAGCATCCTGTGCCTCTCCTCAAAGTACCCTCCAAGTTTCAAAAGGATTGGACCAGGGGGTCCAATTCTATGAGCCCCCAAAGAAGGTGCCCCTATCTTTCATTATTTCTAATGGCAGGAAGGCATTTAAAAGGCGTGCGGTCCCTTGAAATGTGATGACCAGAGCTCCCTTTGGAGTTCAGTTATGCTTGTCATGACCTTGCTCCTGGCTCCACCCCCATAGTCTCCTGACTCCGCCCCCAAAGTCCCCAGATAGTCGTTGGATTGGACTTGGCAACCCCAGCTCCGGGAGGGCAGAGCAAGAGTCCTTCCAGACGACTCCGGTTTCCTCCTCTTGTAAACTTCCGAGGAATGTGGGCCGGTCACTCGGCGGCCCTGGGCGATTGTCCCATCAGGGAGTTGCTGTTTACCCTTCAACCTGGCAGGCCATCCAGCCTCCCGGCAGGTCAGCAACTTCCTGATACTACAGAGGGGCCGTCTCCAACCCCCTGGCCTCGGGCCACGCAGGATCACTGTCCCTGGTAGCCTGATCTCATCAGATCTTGAACAAACAGGGCCGTATTAAACCCTGTGGAGGCCCCCAGGAGGTCAAAATCTCGGGGGTCCCCTTGCAAAACATCTCAGAGTTGAGCACCCGCCTGCCCCGCTGCCCGTTGCCCCCGCTGCAGCCTGCAGGGACCTTCTCAAAAGCCCCTTGGACAAAGCTGCAGGGGAGAGGCAGAGAGAGGCAAACTTGGTGATGAAGCCAGCAGCAGCCGCACCAGGCAAGTCGGGCAAAGACCAGCTCAGTTGCTGGCTGTGTGTACAGACGGGGAGGGCTGCAAGCAGGGGGGGAAATAAGGGGGGGAGCTGGCCTGGGGCCTCTAAAAGCATGGGGGCCCATAGGCCAGTGCCTATTTGGCCTAGTTGTTAATCCAGCCCTGTGAACAAAGCAGGAGTCAAGGCCACCTGTAAGACCAACCAAGTTTTATTGAGAATGTAAGCTTTCGTGTGCTCTCGAAGCACACTTCATCAGACGAGGGGATCAGGTATTGTGATCCCCTCGTCTGATGAAGTGTGCTTAGAGAGCACACAAAAGCTTACATTCTCAGTAAAACTTGATTGGTCTTAAAGGTGAAGCTTGACTCCTGCTTTGTTCAGCTGCTTCAGACCAACCCGGCTGCCCTCTTGGAGCCGTCGTCAGATCTTGGAAGTGAAGCTGGGCCATCCCTGGCTATTTTATTTGTTTCTGTTAATTTATACCCCGTCCCTCCCGCGAATGGCTTGGGGCGGCTGCCAGCAATAACAACAACGATAATAACGTGCAGATAGCATCAGAATTACAATATCATAAATATAATAAAACATTATTAAGATTGGGAATTAAGATTGGGAAATCCAGTTTGGGAAGCGGGTATATAGACAAGCACAACCACTAGGTTATAGTTCAGGGGTGGCCAAACTGTGGCTCAGGAGCTACATATGGCTCTTTCAAACATAGGTCGTTTTTGCACTTACCTTATTCCGGAGCGACGTCCCCCTTCACCGCGCAGCGTCTGCGTGGATTTCGCACTACTTGCTCCGCAGAACCCGGAAGTCCCGCGGCTTTTGCGTCGCAAATGTATGCGACGCAAAAGCCGCGGGACTTTCGGGTTCTGTGGAGCAAGTAGTGCGAAATCCACGCAGACGCTGCGCGGTGAAGAGGGACGTCGCTCCGGAATAAGGTAAGTGCGAAAACGACCATAGTGTGTGGCTCTTGAAGCCCCCACTGCCCTGTTGGCCGGTTTGGAGAAGGCATTTCTCTCTTTAAATCGCTTTTCCAAACCAAGCCACCCAAGTTGTTTTTGTGTGTGTGTGTATTTATACACAGTGGCTTTGCCTTCATCTCCTCCTCCTTTTCTGTTTATTGCACTCTTCTGTTTTCAAAGATTTTATTTGCTTTTAAAGAACTCAGAGATAAAGAAAAATTATAAATAAGAAACACCAAAATATGAATATACATGGATCTCCCCCTTCCACATTTGCAATTTCAATGCAGCTCATTATTAAAATTATGAAAATCATAATAACAGTAAAACGGGCGTCAGTATTCCCTGGACTGCAGTCCACGGTAGTGGCCACGTGCCAGAGCTCAGCACAGATTTTCTTACAGCAGTTGTCACCAGTAGGAAAGCTAGTTCACTCTGGCCGGCAGCCTTGAAGATATTCGCTAAAAGCCATCTGGAAAAGTTCAGTTTTACAGGCCCTTTGGAACTGTAACAGGTCCCACGGGGCCCTAATCTCCTCTGGCAGATTGTTCTGTAGCTTGGGGCCTAGTATTTGGATGAGAGACAACCATGGAAGTCCAGCGTTGTTACAATTCTCCATTATACCCTATGAGAATTGATATCCATAGGGAATAATGGAGAGCCCAGCAGACATTTCCTCCCCCCCCCCCCCCGCTTTCTGATGACCAGGTGGTGGTGGGGGGATTGGCAAGCCTAACCTGGAGGCTGGCAACCCTATAAACACAAAAGTACTTTTGCAGAAAACTTTTGTGGCCTCTTCCTCAGATGCATGGTGTTGCCTTCGGTTGGCAGAGATGTGTAGGTTCGAACAGAAGCCAAACAGAAGGCAGGGACTTGTTATGACCAAACAAGGCCTAAGAGTAATCCAGGAAAGAGGCGTGTCCTCTGAGGCTGTGGAGCACAAACGGAAATGAGGCTTGGTTGAGACTGCGAGATGAACGACGACGTGTGCGTGTGGAACACTCCCAGGTGGTGATTGGCCAATTGAGACGAAACCTGCCGTGGAACAGTGACTTTCTGGAGCGGCCTCTCCCAGTCCCTGTTGAAGCCGAATCCGCTGTGACCCACCTGCGGAGGAATTCCAGCTTGAAAGCTGAGCTGAGATCCCAAAAGACACGCCAAAACGATGGTTTTCATTTGCCAAGTTAAAACTCTGACCCAGAGGGCAGGTATCAGGAGATGCCGTTGGAGTTGCAGGAGGAGCGGAAAATCTGGTTTGACCGTATTTTGCTTGGTGGAGACGTACGGTTTACTGCAAGTGGGGAGTTGGAGAAACGTTGACTGAGGGGTGACATGATAGAGGTTTACAAGATTCTGCATGGGCTAGAGGAGGTAGAGAAAGAAGTCATTTTCTCCCTTTCTCACAATACAAGAACTCGTGGACATTCAATGAAATTGCTGAGCGGTCGAGTTGGAACTGACAGAAGGAAGTATTTCTTCACCCGAAGGGTAATTAACACGTGGAATTCACTGCCACAAGAGCTGGTGGTGGCTGTAAGCGTAGACATCTTCAAGAGGGGATTGGATAAACATCTGGAGCAGAGGTCCATCAGTGGCTATTAGTCACAGGGTATTGATGGAACTCTCTGTTCGGGGCAAGTGATGCTCTCTATTGTTGGTGCTTGGGGAGCCCACAGTGGGAGGGCTCCTAGTGTCCTGGCCCCACTGATGGACCTCCTGATGGCACCTGGTTTTTTTTGGCGCAGAGTGTTGGACTGGATGGGCCCTTGGCCTGATCCAACAGGGCTTCTCTTACGTTCTTATGGAGTTGGATTCTGCCTACTGCAGCCAGGGGTCCTGGTCCATCTGTTTTGATAGGATGCTGAGCTGTGGATGGTCGAGCACAAACAGTGGGAATGGCTGATTAGGAGGGCAGAATTCCATATGATGGTCCAGGCAAGCCCGACCTTGGGAGCTCAGTGCGTCCGTCTTGGTTAGTCCTTGGAGGGAAAACCACCAAGGAAGGCCAGGGTTGCTCCACAGAGGCAGGCAACAGCAAAACACCCCTCAGTGCATCTTACCTCGGAAACTCCATTAGGGGTCACCATAATTTGGCTGCAACTTGATGGCATTTTTTTACCCCCATACCACAGAGCTGTGGTTCCCAGCCTTTTGGTACTGTATTTACTCAGTACCAGTGCTCCCTCCAAGCTGAGTTTGTGGGAGCTAGCTCACAATTTTTTAGCCTCCAGCTCACTTATTTTTGTTTCGGCTCAGGAAAAATGGCCCTAGAGCACACTAATTTATGCAGCAGCTCACAGCTTTAATGCCAGTAGCTCACAAAGTAGAATTTTTGCTCACAAGACTCCACAGCTTAGAGGGAGCGTTGCTCGGTTCAGTGACCCACTGTAAAACACACACACGCACTCCAGTGCATGCATGAATCAGTGTGCTCTGTATTCTTGGCCATCTGACAGCAATGAGGACCCTGTGAATGTAAGGGGAGGTATTTATGATTTTCCTGCACGGTGCAGGGGGTTGGACTAGATGACTCTGGAGGTCCCATCCAGCTCTGTGATTCTCTGAGCGTAACTGCAAAAGCCTGGGATGCATCTTCACTGGCTTTATGACCCACTTTTTGGGTCAGGACCCACAAGTTGGGAAATGTTGCCATATCTCCAAGGAGCAACAGAAGCCCGAGAATGACGTAATATCCCCAAGGAGCCCTTTCGCCTCGCCAAACCTCTGCCCTCCCCAGGTGACACACTCAAATCTCCAGAAATTTCCTAACCTGGAGTTGGCAACTTGCTGCAGCCAGAATGACCCTCAATCTTTGATCCTTTTTTTGGGGGGGAGATATTTTGGGCTGCAGCGGGAAGCGCAGAGGTGACGGAAAGCCACACACTGTCTTTCTGTGGAAATGCTCCTTTGGATCCAAGTTGCGTAGCCAACTTTCAGGTGGATATATAGAAAAACACAACAACTAGGTTATAGCTCAGGGGTGGCCAAACTGTGGCTCAGGAGCCACATGTGGCTCTTTCACACATAGTGAAGGCATTTCTCTCTTTAAATCACTTTTCCAAGCCAAGCCACCCGTTTTTGTGTGTGCATTTGTTTTCAAAGATTTTATTTGGTTTTAAAGAACTCAGAGATAAAGAAAAGAAAAATTATAAATAAGAAATAAAATATAGATGTACATGGAGATCCCTTCTACATTTGCAATTTCAATGCAGCTCATAGAAAACTAGAACAGTGCATTCAGTTATTGTCATAATATTACAAATCCAGTCTTCTAACTCTTTCATTTCTCTTAAACTTAATATGATAGCATAAGAACATAAGAGAAGCCATGTTGGATCAGGCCAATGGCCCATCCAGTCATAGCATTTATTGGAATGATGATAAAATTCAACCTTTTTAACACTTTCATTTCTCTTAAGATCCAGCTTAATAGCATTTTGACCCAGGCTTGTTAGCAATAGAATAATTAACAGACATTCTCACATTCTGACATGTTACTGTTTTATTAGTTTCCCAGGCTGATGCAGCCCAGATCAAAGGTTTTCTGGATTTGTTAGTTTTACTATTCTGCTATTGGATTTTAACTTTGTACCACTTTGCATTCTAAACCCCACCAGCTGTATGTAGCTCTGCTGACTGTACCTCATTCCTCACCTAAAGAAGGGTGCATGTGCATGAAAGCTTACATTCTGAATAAAAGTCTGTTGGTCTTAAAAGGTGATACTTGACTCCTGCTTTGTTCTAAGCATTCTTCCTTAATTCTGTTATTGTTATCATTGTGGTTATAAGTTTCTTCACCACTACTGTCAGTCTCATCATGTCTTAATTAAATTTCAACCAGTCTTACTCTAGTTGCCAAGCCTCCAGGCCCCTGCAGGAGAACCCCCAGTTTTGGAGGCTTCTCCTCGCTGTGGAGCAGGTGGGGAAACTATTCCCCTGAACAGGGACTAGGGTTGCTGATTTCCAAGGGCCAAAAACAAAAAAGCAAATTGCTCACAGTTACCACAAGCTGTAATTAACTATAATTATAAAGAAACAATGTAACTACAAAATGCTCAAAGGATACAGATCCCATACATTGTATCAGGCAGAATTCAATGCAGACTCGACAATAATGCACTTTTAAACGCACATGCAAGGAAATTTAGTCCCAGTTTCAGGGAACTCTCGTTCCTTCCATTGAAAAGATGAATTCCCTATTGGTCCCTGCACACACCATTAATGAGACGGATCGCTAGCAGTACCGTGCCATTACTCGGAGGCTTCTTCAGGCACGCGTGTTCTCAGGACACGTTTTTCCAAATTCTTCCAACGCTTCGAGTCATGCAAAAAGCTGGCGTCAATCAAGCCTCTCAGCAAAAGTATGTGGGGGGGAGTTGAATGTCTGCTGGGCATGCCGTTAGTCTTTTTGGGGACAAGATTGGACCAGGGGGTCCAGTTCTAGGAGCCCCCAAAGAAGGTGCCCCATCCTCCATTATTTCCAGTGAAGTGAAGGCATTTAAAAGGTGCACTGTCCCTTTAAATGTGATGGCCAGAACTCCCTTCAGAGTTCAGTCATGTTTGTCCCAGCATTGCTCTTGACTCCACCCCCAAAGCCCTCAGATATTGTCTGAGTCAGACTTGGCAACCCTAACAGGACATTGGACGGTGGCATCCCTGATGCAATGACACTATCCAGAAGTGACATCATCACGGCGGGGATGCTCTGGCTTTTGGGCAAAACTCTATGGCTTAAGCCCAATTTTACCATAGAGATTGCCCCCAAACCAGAGCGCCTGACACTCTGGTGATGTCATTGCATCAGGGAGTCATGTGACATCCCTCCCCATCCCCAGAACAACCCCCAAGTCCCCCAACGGGGGTGACAAGAGCACCTGGCAACCTTAGCCTAACCACCCCCTTGGCAATCGCTTCCTCAGTGTGAGGGAGTTTTTCCTCACATTCAGCTGAAATCTGCTTTCCTGTCCCTTAGACCCATTGATATGGTCTTGCCCTCTGGAGCAGGAGAGCAGCTTCTTCTTTGGAGCAGCCCAACTTTATTAAGAAGAACCAAGTCCCCAGAGCTTAGGCCCCTCGGGTTTCTCTGTGCTCTGATTAGGGTTGCCAAGTCCAATTTAAGAAACATCTGGGGACTTTGGGGGTGGAGCCAGGAGCAAGGTTGAGACAAGCACAAGTGAACTCCAAAGGGAGTTCTGGCCATCACATTGAAAGGGACAGCACACCTTTTAAATGCTTTCCCTCCATTTGGAATAATGAAGGATAGGGACACCTTCTTTTGGGACTCATAGAACTGGACCCCTTGGCCCAATCTTTTTGAAACTTGGAGGGTGTTTTGAGGAGAGGAACCCGATGCTATGCTGAAAATATGGTGGTTCTACCTCAAAAGATACCCCCCACCCAAGCCCCAGACATCTGTAGATCAATTCTCCATTATACCCTATGGGAATCGATCTCCATAGGGAATAATGGAGTGCTCAGCAGACATTTCCCCCCCCCCGCTTTCTGATGACCCTGAAGTGGGGGGAGGGGCACCAAACCAGGGGATCCCCTGCCCCCCACCTGGGGATTGGCAGCCCTTGCTCCGACCCTGTTCTTCCATCTTTTCTGCTAGAACTTGCCTTCTAGGACCCCAGTTATTTTTCCTGCTCTAAACTTAATTCAGTTTGTCTACAGCCTTGTAAAAGGGCAGCATCCGGAACTGGATACAGCGCTCCAGGGGAGGCCTGTGTGCCCAGAAGGGCTGCCAAGTCCGACTTAAGAAATACTTGGGGACTGTGGGGGTGGAGCCAAGAGACTTTGAGGATGGTGCCAGGATCAAGGGTGTGGCAAGCAGAATTGCACTCCAGAGGGAGTTCCGGCCATCACATTTAAAGGGATCACGTGCCTTTTAAATGCCTTCCCTCCATTTGGAATAATGAAGGATAGGGGCACTTTCTTTTGGGACTCATAGAATTGGAACCCTGGTCCAATCTTTTTTGAAACTTGGAGGGGCTTTTGAGGAGAGGTTCCAGATGCTATGCTGAAAATTTGGTGCCTCTAACTCAAAAAACAGCACCCCCTCCCCCGATACCCACGGATCAATTCTCCATTATGGAATCGGTCTCCATAGGAAATAATGGAGTGCCTAGCAGACATTTCCCTCCCCTCCCCCCGCTTTCTGATGACCCTGAAGTGGGGGGAGGGCCTCCAAACCAGGGTATCCCCTGCCCCCACCTGGTAATTGGCAACCCTATGTGCACCTATTCCTCCTCTCGAGCTAGGATATTAGACTTCATCCTAGCGCTGCTAAGCTCCCGCTGGGGGTGGGAGATCCCCTGGTTTGAGGGCCTCCAACCCACTGGTATGGAGCAGGCCACCGGGTAGATCCCCACCCCCAGAGAGCCCCATTGTTGCGCAACATGCCCTGTACGATGATGTCACCTGGAAGTGACATCATGCCAGGCATGTCATGCGGGGACGCTCTAGGATCCACAATAAAACTCAATGGTACGATAGAGTTTTTACCACGAATCCTAGAGTGTCCTCAACACGATGACATCACTTCCGAGTGATGTCATTGTGTTGCACATGTTTCACATGTGCGAGAGGAATCCCCCTCCCCGGCCATAACGGTGGAGGGACGTGGCAACCCGATTTCAGACTAAAATCACATTTGTCTTTTTTGAAGCTACCTCATGTTCTGCTTGTGATTGTGATTGACTGAAATCCTGAGATTCAGTTATTTTAAAAAGAGTGCTGCATCATGAGGGTAATATGTAGGCCTGGCCTCCGTTAATTTTTTTCCTGCAGCCCCTCAGGTACTATGGTCAATTGAGTTAACTGTTCTGTCCTCTATTTCTGGCTAAACCAGATGAAGTAGGGAAATCTCTGCAATATGCCATGTAGTCTCCTCCAGTCCCTCCATTGCCTGATTCTCACCAGTTTGGAAGGCAGAAGATGGAAGCTTTGAGGAGACTGGGTTTTTTTGGAGGCATTGAGGGGGGGGGTGTGTTTCTTCCTCTCCTCTTGCAGCTTCCTCTCTTTAGCACTGACCTAGTTTCCAACACAGGATTTCTCCTCTGGGCGTCTTGGAGTGCTGCGCTCTCCTGTGCCAATGACGGTCTTCTTTAAAGAACCAAAGAGCAGAAGAAAAGCTCTTTTTAGCTCAAAGCCCGGCCAAGTGAGCTGATTGATGTATTCGTGTAATGCTCCAGTGATGGTTTTGAGTTTCTGGTCGAAGGTGTTATCAGATTCAGTTTATCACTTGGGGCAAACTAATTTTATACATGTAATAGTTATGCTTGCAGAAAATTGGGGTTAATTAAAAGTTCATCATTAGGAGCAAGTAGCTTGCCACTTTTAATTTGATAAAGATTCAAACAAAATCGAGTCCTCGATTATTTTAGAGTCAGTTTGGTGTAGTGGTTAAGTGTGCGGACTCTTATCTGGGAGAACCGAGTTTGATTCCCCACTCCTCCACTTGCAGCTGTTGGAATGGCCTTGGGTCAGCCAGAGCTCTTGTAGGAGTTGTCCTTGAAAGGGCAGCTGCTGTAAGAGCTCTCTTAGCCCTACCTACCTCACAGGGAGTTTGTTGTGCGGGGGGGGGGGGGAGGTAAAGGAGATTGTGACCACGCTGAGATTCAGAGTATAGGGCAGGATATAAATCCTATTATTTCTTCTCCTCTTCCTCCTCCCCCCCCCCCCCCCCCCCCCCCCCGGTTTGTACCATTTAGGGCTACTAGCAGATATTGTATGGTTTGTTTTGCTTGGCACAAATTGCCACAAAAGGCTGCTTACAATATAAATAAAATGATTATAAACATAAAATCAAAATGATAAAAATGAAGCAGTAATTATCAAAGCACATAAAAGATCGCAACTTGCTGGTATTGCATGGGGAACATTGCCTGCATTGCTGGTCAATGCAAAACACTGGGTCAGGTGGGGCCTTTTAATTGGTACCCAGGCCATAGAAGACAAAACATTCATCCTTTTCAGCATCCTGTTTCCCTGCAGTGGCCAATCAGATGCCTCCAGGAAGCCTATGAGCCAAAACCACTAGTGTCCATATATATCTAATCCTCTCTTTGATTTTTTTTTAACTTTTCAGAAATGTTACAGCTATGGAGAAGAAAGATGCATGGGGCGGAACTATTACATTTTTAAAGTATAACAAGAACTTTAGGTGATATCACATTAAAGGCTGTGCAATATACACATAAAATATATGAAACAGTTTTCAACATTTATAAAAACGGGGAAAAGGAAACAATATAGCATAGAAGATACCAAATAATATATTCCGCTAAAATCTAAAACACATTGGAGCCATGTAGAGACAAGACTCATATTTCTAAAAACCTGAAAAAAGCCACAGGTCTCCTAAAAATAAAAATCTAAAAATAAATAAAAATGAGGGGTTAACCCCCCCCCCATCATAGAAACAGCCCCTGCAACTTTAAACTAGTGCCCTCATTGCCTGTTGCTAGGCAACTACACTAGTATTTCCAGAGTTCAAGCCTTGGTTTTGTCAGTAATAGGCAGGGAAGGGGGGCAGGGTCCTTTCCTGAGTATGGGGAGTGCCTGGATGAGGGAAAGAGGAAATAGTGTGGGGAGAGACATGCAGAAAAAAGTGAGGCGCACTCTGCAAATCCTTGTGAGTTCCGCATTGTGCAACTGGGCCATAGTTTTCCCAAGCTGAAGCTTCCAGAGCCAGGAGGGAAAGATGAAGATGAGGGGATAAAGGTAGGTTAGCTGGTGGATGGGATAGGAAGGAACCTGGAAAAGGGGAGGTGCTATAAAGGCTGCCAAGGAAGGGAAGGAGGAGACGGGGAGGGGGGGGAATGAGGTGGCTCTTGTCTAGTCCTTGTGGCTCTCCCATTTGTAATATTAATTTAACTGAACTAAATGGTGTGGGAGGACTGGTTGTGTGGCTCTTTCCCAAGGAATCTGCCTCCTCCTCCTACAGGATGCCGACTGGGTTTGCTGCTGCTATCCAAAAAACCCGCTGAACTGTTGCCTCCAGATTTAAAAAAAAAAAATCTAGGTTGCAGGCATTAAGACAGCCCCCAGTACCAATGTTCCCTCTAAGCTGCAGAGTCTCATGAGCAAAAATTCTACTTTGTGAGCTACTGGTATTAAAGTTGGGAGCTCCTGCATAAATTATTGTGCTCTGGGGTCATCCTTCCTGAGCTAAGACAAAAATGTGTGGCCTGGAGGCTAAAAAAAATCTGTGAGCACTTCAGCTTAGAGGGAATACTGCCCCCTACCCCATGGTATTCTAGTTATTTTAGTTTTTGATAGTGTCCTTTCTCCACCTTTGAGACTATTGTTTTTGGAGAGAGGGGTGGCTGCCATTTTTATTTTTTGAATGTTAATTTAAAAAAAACCTTATTGGACTAGGGAAATTCCTGGAGGTTTGGGGGCGGTGTCTGAGGAAGGTAGAATTCACAGAGGGAAGGGCGCTCAGTGGGGCCTCCTTCCCTCACAGCACCTTGTCGTTTTACCTCTTAGTTATACGAGCACAACTACATAATTGCCGCTTGGATTTTAATGTATGACTATGTGTTTCTATGCTGGTATTTTCAGCAGGGGATTGGGAGTTTGGGGGGGGGGTACAATATAAATAGCAAGGAAATGTATCCTTTATGTCTTTTGTCTTGGTATGTGGTTTTCAGGGCTTTTTTTGTAGCAGGCATATTAGGCCACACAACCCTGATGTAGCCAACCCTCCAAAAGCTTACAGGGCTCTTAGTACAGGCCCTACTGTAGTATGATACTTCGTTAATTGTGTATGATACTTTGTTAATTTTCCACAGTTTTTTTTTGGGGGGGGGGTGTTATTGCAGTCCCGTGGTGCAGAGTGGTAAAGCTGCAGTACTGCAGTCCAAGCTCTCTGCTCACGGCCTGAGTTCAATCCCGGCGGAAGCTGGGTTCAGGTATCCAGCTCAAGGTTGACTCCGCCTTCCATCCTTCCGAGAATGGTCAAGTGAGTTCCCAGCTTGCTGGGGGGGAAAGTGTAGATGACTGGGGAAGGAAGGCAATGGCAAAGCACCCCGTAAAAAGTCTGCTGTGAAAATGTCGTGATGTGATGTCACCCCAGAGTTGGAGACGGCTGGTGCTTGCACAGGGGACTACCTTTGCCTTTAGCCTCCAAGTGGGGCCTGGAGATCTCCCATTTTTACAACTGGTGTCCAGCTGGCAAAGATCAGTTCCCCTGGAAAAAATGACTGCTGTGAAGGGCACTTGTACCATGCTGAGGCCCCTCCCCTCCCAAAACCCCGCCCTCTCCTGGATCCACCCCCAAAGTCGCCAGGTGTTTTTCAACACAAACCCAATTTGAGTTAACCATCAGTTCTTGGTAATGTCACTGCAGGAGAGAGAATTGTATTTGATCTGGGTGTTTTTTTATAAACTTCCTTTCTCTTTGGCTCTCTTAGGTTGCAGATATGGAGGAAATGGTGATCTGGGAACAGTACACGGTGACGCTCAGCAGAGTGAGTATTTTCTATTTTAAACATTTCCTTCCCGGGGAGTGGCTTTGACCAATATCCGGTCAGGAGCTTTTGCCTAACGCTCTCCCAGCTGTCTCCAAAGTTATATCTTTTTTTACCCCTTTAAACTATATTTTTTGAACTTTTGAAAGATGCCTCCGAAAGGGGGGAAAAAGACCAAGCAGAGGGAAAAAAGCTTTCAGCCTTTAACTAATTTCTTGGAACTGCCTTCCACCTCCCACGCAAGGTTGGAGAGATATGGGGAACCAGCTGAAGAAAGTCCTCTCATGGTGAATTTATTGTCTCAAGCTATGTCTAAATTAAGGCAAGAAATAAGAGAGGACATAACTTCTATGCTTCAACCAATGTGTCAGCGTCTGGATGAATTAGAGAATTCTTGTAAACAAGCAACCCAGACAGCACAAGAAGCTTTAAAAAAAGCTCAAGAGACAACACCAGATGCATGGATGAGGGAACGAGTTTTAACAGTGGACTTTTGTAGCCGGGAGCTGTGCTTAAAATTTAGAGGTTTTAAATCAGATGAGGAAGCTGAAATGGACTTATATATATTCATGGCAAATTGGCTTGCTGAAGTAACCCACCTGGAGGTCAAAACTCTCCCACTCATTCAAAAAGCATATCGTGTCGGCAAGGTATGTGAAGACAATTCGTCTTATACCAGAGATATTGCGGTGCAGTTTAAGGATTATCGAATGACGCAAAGAGTCTTTGCAGAGGCTAGGGAGAGAGGAGGCCTGGACTACCAGGGGTTAAAGATTCAGGTCTTTCCGGATCTCCCTCCTGAATTTTTAAGAATCAGAAGAGACCTTAAGGACACAACTGCCAAATTGCGGGACTTTAAAATTAAATATAAATGGCTACAATCAGGCAAACTATGTGTCCAAAAAGGCTCCACTTCGTTTACAGCATATAATGCAGCCTCGGGTGAGATACTACTCTCTAAATTAACTCCCTCCTCTCCTACATCAAGAGTTAATAAGAGAAAGGAATGCTCTCCTCTCGTCCCTTCAAGGACAACCCGTGCATGTACTGAGGAAGTTCATGTCAATCCGGAAGAAAAAATGGACTCTATTTAAAAAGAAACTGAAGCAACAAGAAAAGGGAAAAGCTGAAGAAACTTACAATTTATATTTATTGATTTTTCTTTCAGAATTAAGGGCTGGGTGGGGACAGCTGGTGAGAGCACCTGGGTAATATCCCTCCTTGTTTAATTCAGTCCAGGTGAAGAAGAAAGAGTTTCTTCTTGACCTTAAATTTTAAGGTCTCCAGGGACTGAGATATATAGTTAGAATTTATTCTTTATGGATTTCTTTTTTTGAGAGTAGAAGGAATAATCAAGATATAGAAGAAGGAAAATAAGAAGTTATATTGAATGCTTGTGGTACTAAGTTTTAAAAATCTGTTAGGGAAATTAGCATTGTTAAACTTAATTATTCCTCTGCTATAAAAAAATAGAAAATATAAATAGACATATATACACACACACACACACATATTAAGTGGTGTGGAATGGTAACACATGAGATATCTTTGTGTTGTTTTTGATTTGTTATTATGGTACACCTACCTGTTGGAACAGGTAGTAATTGTAATGAGTCTATAATAAAAATTTGAGTTATAAAAAAACCCAAAAACATTTCCTTCCCCTTGGGTTTTGTGACTGACTGTTGAATTTCTTGCCTGATGCAGAAGTTACAGACATCACCTACTGGTAGGGAGCCATTTCAGAGGGCAGCCATGTCGGTCTGCAGTAGAACAGGTAGATTTGAGACCAGCATCGGGTTGACAGACTCTTGATCCAGTCAGGGAATTCCCCAGTCTTCGGGGCTCCAATCCACAGTCAGCCTGCAGGAGAAGCTCCACCCCTGAAGGGGCCCATAGCGTGTCAATGTTGTTGGCAAAATGACATCACACATCGACACTCTAGCATTTTGGCAAAGGTAACCATTGAGTTTTGGCCAACATGCTAGAGACATCCTCAGCATGATGACACCAGTCCCATATAATGATGCTATTGCACTGCATGATGACATCACTTCCAGATGATGTCATGGCACTGACTAAGTCATTTGCAGCGATGTTGCTCTTCTCCCCCCCCCTCCCACTCTGGACAGCTCCATCCCACCCGTCGCCAGGACAATCAGATCCGGCAGCCCAAGATCAGCAACACCAGAGAGACCCACAAGATTTTTGAAAACTCAAGCCTTGAATTCAGCAAGAGCTTACAGGCACGCAGCTCCTGAACCTTTCTGAGGGTTCCCCCTCTTCCCCCCCACCTACCTTGTCCATTGAATAGGAGGTGCAGCTGCATAACAATCCCTGGATTAGGAGAACTGGCAGCCGGCCAGCCAGCCACCAGGCGCTTTGCCATGCCCCCAACAGCCCTCATTAACCCTTAGAGAAGCCCACATCACCCTTTCTCCACTTCTTATGTGATTTGCAGTGGTGGTGGGTGTCTTGCTGGCCTTTTGACTATGCGGGGGGGGGGGAGATGTTGGTGGCCAAGGATAATCCCAGGTGAGTGAGGCCTGCTTGGGCTGGCTAGATCTCCTGAGTGTTCCTGCTTAAAAAAAGCCCTGGTTCTGGGGTGCAGATTGAACCATGCTTGGATATTAGATGTACACAAGCAGCAACTCACAAGAAACTTGTGGGGAGGGTGCGTCCCATCCTCCCCACCATTTCTCCCTTCCATCTCCCCCTTTCTTAAAGGATCTTCCACTCCCTTTTCCTCTCCCCTCTGACAGTCTTACCCCCTCTCTTTCTCCCCAGTTCCCCTTCTCTGTCAATGATACCCCCTCTCTCTTTCTCCCCCTCCCCTCCTTACGTACGGGTGGCAGAGGCCCTTGGAGCCACTGTGGCAGCTGTGCAGGTGAGTGACCCACATATGCGTGGGCAACAGTAACCCCCCCCCTCTCCAATATCTATCTGTCTGTCTGTCTGTCTATCTGTATGTCTGTCTATCACCTGTCTATCAATCGGTCAATCGATCCATCCATCAATCCATCATCCAGGAATTTTTTTTGAGCAGGAACGCAGTTCCACCTGGCTTGGCATCAGGGGTGTGGCCTAATATGCAAATGAGTTCCCGCTGGACTTTTTCTACCACCCCCCCCCCCCCCCCCCGTGCTATCGTCCATCCATCTGGGGTGTCCCCCAAGTTTAGAGAAAAATCCCTCTTCTCCCATGGTGGGCCTGATTTGCAGATTTAAATATATACAGAGAGAATCAGTGCATCGTGTGCAGTCTCCAGTTGCCAGGAGGTGTGAACCCTGAGCTTGTCCTTATGACTTCTACCAGAGCTCTGCAAAATACTTTTTGACCAGAATCATTTTTGGAAGGGGAGAGCAGGTCAGCAAAGTAGCCCCTGAATCGTGCTGTCTCTGGCTGGAATTGAAGCTGTTTTCCTTTTCCCCTGCAGGATCCCAGAAAGGGCTTTGGCATTGCGATCTCAGGTGGCCGGGACCGTCCCAACAACTTTGATGGAGACACCTCAATTATAATCTCCGACATAGTACCTGGGGGACCGGCTGATGGTCGACTCCTGTAAGTAACTGAATACCTCCCTATGGCTGAGTGGGGGGACCCAACTAGAGACACAGGCATTCTTTGCGGGATTCTCAAGTTCTTCGGGTAGTGGTATGGGCAGGCCGAAGGAGTTGAGCTGATGGCCTGGGAGGAGGGCTCTCAAGCAGGCCCGTAGCGCTCCATGGGCCCCAGCCTCCTTCTGGATTTTATGGGCCCCCTCCCCAAACCTTGGCTCCCCCTCCCTTTCGGGACCCCTCCCCCCGATCACCTCAGCACATGAAGCAGGTAGCGGCACTGGCAAGCTCTCCCCTGAAGCACTCTGAGCAGAGGTGGGTGGGTGGGCAGATTCTGAAAGTCGGGTGGGTGGGTAGCCAGCCCCACCCCCTGCTCCCAGCAGCCTTTAGTCCGCCCATCAAGAGCTGGGGACTCCATGTGCTGCCTTGTTTTCCACCCCCATGAGCCTGAACAGTAAGTTGTTGGGTGGGGGGGAGGAGAGGCCCCTCGATTGCACAGGCTGCAAGAGCAGCTAGAGGCCTTTCGGGGTGGGGAGGGAGGGAGGAGGGTGGCCAGGACGTGTCTCCCCCCAGCCAGCGTGTACAAGCCACCCGTGTTCCCTGCTGCTGCCGGTTGGGGAAGGGCACAGGAAAGCAGGGAAATGGGGAGGGAGCGCAGAGATACCAATCAACCTTCTTTGGTATATCAGAATTGGAAGTTGATTACTGCAGGCTAAGCTCCAGGAAAGGTAGAAGGGGAGTCGTGGCTTCCACGCAATTTAAATCACACTGGAAGGGGGAGGGAGAGGGGTGGCCTCCAACCTCTCCAGCTTCTTGCTCTCACCCCCCATGGTCCCCTTCCTACGGCCCCCCTGTGACCCCCTCCCACTGTGACTCTTAGCTATGGGGCTGCTCTCAAGACAATTACTGTATTTTTTGCTCCATAAGATGCACTTCCCCCCCAAAAAAAAGTGAGGGGGGAAAGTGTGTGCGTCTTAAGGAGCGAGTACTGCAAAAAATTCACTCAAACGCCTCCAAATACTGGGTGCGTCTTATGGTCGGGTGCGTCTTATGGAGCGAAAAATACGGAGAGAGCAACGTTCTTCCCCTTCCTCCTTGGTCTCTATCCTCACCTGCAGGAACCGGGACAAGATCGCCATGGTGAACGGTCTCTCCATGGAGAACGTGTCATCGTCTTTCGCCATACAGACCTTGAAAAGCTGCGGCAAAGTGGCCAACATTGTAAGTGAAGGGAACGGCTTTCGAGAACTAGGGTGGTGGAATGTTTGCAGCTGTGGTCCCACCATGGTAGGGTTGCCAGTCCCCAGGTGTGGGGATTTCCGAGGCATGCCCTACATCCTTGGAAAGCAACTAGCCTCTCTTCTCTTCTTCTCTTTCTAAATTCTGCATTTCTGTGTAATGATGTTTTAAGGCATTTACTGTCGCCAAAGACACGTTCATTCTTTGGGGGATAGAAAAATCGTTGTTTCCACAAAAGCTATAAAGTGGTGGAAATTCACACAGGACAAAAAAAAACCCAGACTGGGGCACTTATCTTATTGTCTGGTTCCCTTTGGCTGAGACGTGATGTCTGTGAACATTCTAACTGCTGAGGGGCAAGCTGTAATTCGGCCAACCTGTTCTGGATCAGTAAAAAACGCAGATTTTGTAGTTTACGGAAGTAACTAAAATGTTTGCATGTGGTGCTGAGAGATTCATTCCCTCATCAGCATATAATTTGCTTTGGGGGGTTTTTTGGTAGGGGGTAGAGTGCCATACTCTCTCTAAGCCAGGGGTGTCGAACATGCAGTTCAGGGGCCAAATCAGGCCCCCGGAGGGCTCCTATCAGGCCCCCAAGCAACTGGCTGTCATCTGCTTCCTTCTCCCTCTCTCTTGCTTCCCTCTACATCACAGCTTGCTTTGCCAGGCTTGCTCGACTGCATACGAGCTGCAGAGCAAAGCCTGTTTTCTCCATTGACTGAGGCTCCTTCCTTGGGGAGGAAGGGGGGAGGAATAGCTTGCTTTGCCAGGCTCTCTCAGTTGCACAGCAGAGCTACTGAGCCAAGCCTCTCTTCCTTCTACTGGCTGAGGCTCCTCCCTCGCCCAGTCCCCTGGGGAAGGAAGGAAAGAGCCAGAGCTTCCTTTGCCCAGTTCCCTGGATCCCAAGACAGAAATGCAAAGAAAGCATCTTTAAAACCAATGAGTGCTAACATTTTAAGCATGTTCTAAGTTCTTTAAAAAAATTATTTGTGTTTGTCTGTGTTCTTTATAAAATTTATATCACTGCTACCTGATCGTAAATAGGTACACACATGGCCCAGCCCAACCCGAGATGGCGTGGCCCAACAAGGTCTCATTTATGTCAGATTCATCCCTCATAACCAATGAGTTCGACACCCCTGCTCTAAGTTGTGGAGTCTTGTGAGCAAAAATTCTGCTTTGTGAGCTACTGGCATTAAAGTTGTGAGCTGCTGCATAAATTAGTTTGCACTGGGGCCATTTTTCCTAAGCTAAGACAAAAATGTGTGAGCTGGAGACTAAAAAAACTGTGAGCTAGCTCACACTAACTCGCCTCAGAGGGAACACTTGTAGGGTGGGAGATACCTTCACCAAACACCAAGAACTTCTCAAGTAAGAGTTTTCCCTTTTTTCTCTCCTTCCAGACAGTGAAAAGGCCCCGGAAAATCCATCTCCCAGTCACCACCCAGCCCAAGAGCCAACCACCTTCCGCTTCACGATCAGCCAATGCTGGACGCTCCGACTCAGATGAGGAGTATGCTTACCAGGCTGACAAGTCCTTGCCACCCGGTCCCGGTAGACGTCTCGGCTACAGCCCGCGCCAGGCTGAAGCTGATCATAATCGAGGCTATGAGGGCGACTCCTCCAGTGAGCGGAGCTCTGGCCGCTACCGCGATGAAGGCGATTCTCCCCGCAGGCAGCCAGTCCGGAGCAGGAGGCGAAGCCAAGATGGGAGCCACAGGAGGCGGAGTCAAGACAGCGATTCTGACCGGCAGCCTTTCACCAACGGCTACAGCCACAGAGGCAGCGCTAGCGGGTTGGCATTGGTGTCCGGATTCAAGAGGTTGCCGAAGCAGGATGTTCCCATGAAACCTGTCCGATCGACCCTGGTGAAGAGCAAAGAGAACGAAGGTGTGCAGCAGACCCTCTCCCTTTAGGGTTGCCAAGTCCGTTGTGTTCTCCAGCAGAGGACTTCATGCGTGCGACGCAATGACGTCACCCGGAAGTGTCGTCATCACACCGGCGATGTTGCGCACAGCCATAGAGTTTCCTTCCCAAACGGCTAGAGCATCCAGGAAAACCATAGAATTTTCCTGGAAATGCCTAGAGTGGCCATATGCAACATCGCCGGCGCGATGACATCACTTCTGGGTGACATCATTGCACCAACAATGTAGGGTGAGGTTCCCCCCCCCGCCAACCCAATGTGAGCCAGCAGGTTGGGAACCTCCCGGGTGGGGGAAGCCCCACTCAGACTGGGGGCTCGGAAGCCCTTTCTCCCCTGCTGCCTCCGTTTCTTGAGTGCTAGATTTTTAACCCAATAGATACCCAAGAATCTGTAGCAGGGGTGTCAAATGCGCATCCCGAGGGCCGGATTAGGCCCCCAGAGGGCTCCTATCAGGCCTGTGAGCAACTCGGCTTTCTTCTCTCTCTCTCTCTTGCTTCCTTCTCTGTCACAGCTTGTTTTGCTAGGTTTGTTCAATCACACAGGAGCTATAGAACAAAGCCTCTATTTTCTCCATTGGCTGAGGCTCCTCCCTTGGGGAGGAAGGAGGGGCTTGCTTTGCCAGGCTCTCTCAATCGCAGAGCAGAACTACTGAGCCAAGTCTCTTTTCTTTATATTGGCTGAGGCTCTAACCCCTCCTCATCCCCTGGAGAGGGAGGTAAAGAATCATAGAATCTTAGAGTTGGAAGGGACCTCTAGGATCATGTAGTCCAACCCTCTGCACAATGCAGGAAACTCACAGACACCTCCCCCTAAATTCACAGGAGCGTCATTGCTGTCAGATGGCCATCTAGCCTCTGTTTAAAAACCTCCAAGGAAGGAGAGCCCACCACCTCCCGAGAAAGCCTGTACCACTGAGGAATCACTCTAACGGTCAGGCAGTTCTTCCTAATGTTGAGCCAGAAACTCTTTTGATTTAATTTCAACCCATTGGTTCTGGTCCTATCTTCCGGGGCCACAGAAAACAATTCCACACCATCCTCTAGATGACAGCCCTTCAACTACTTGAAGATAGTGATTATATCACCTCTCAGCCGCTACCTCTCCAGGCTAAACATCCCCAGCTCCTTCAACCTTTCCCCGTAGAACTTAGTCTACCCCTCACCATCTTTGTTGCCCTCCTCTGAACCCGTTCCAGCTTGTCTATATCCTTCTTAAAATGTGGTGCCCAAAACTGAACACAATACTCCAGATGAGGTCTTACCAGAACAGAGCAAAGCGATATCATCACATCACGTGATCTGGACACTATGCTTCTATTGATACAGCCCAAAATTGCATTTGCCTTTTTAGCCACTGCATCACACTGTTGACTCATGTTCAGCATATGATCCACTAAGACCCCTAGATCCTTTTTGCACATACTACTGCTAAGACAAGTCTCTCCCATTCTATAATCATGCATTGGATTTTTCCTACCTAAATGCAGAACTTTACATTTATCCCTGTTAAAATTCATTTTATTGGTTTATCCCAGTTTTCCAGCCTGTCAAGGTCATCCTGTATCCTGTTTCTGTCTTCTTCTGTGTTTCCAACCCCTCCCAATTTAATATCATCTGCAAATTTAATAAGCATTCCCTCTATTCCTTCATCCAAATCATTGATAAAGATGTTGAACAAAACAGATCCCAAGACATATCCTTGAGGCACCCCACTTGTCACTCTTCTCCAAGAGGATGAGGAACCATTCACAAGCACTCTTTCAACCAGAGACTTCCGGGGTTGGAAAATGCCGAGCTGAACTGCTTCTCAGAAGGGGAGCAGGCTGGAACTTCTGTTTGGGGTAGTGGAAGGCAGTCTAATGCCTACTGTCTACTTTTTTCAGTCAGAGATCAGTCCAAGATATGCACAGGAAACTTTGAGGAGATTTTCCTTGGCTAAAAGGGAGTCCCGGGAGGGGGGGGGGCTCCTTTGAGGCTTTGAGGGATCTCCAGAGACAAGTTGCATTTTCATCATCTGCAGAAGTTTCCAGAGTCATTTATTTGACATAAGCTCGACAGGATCCTAATCTTCTTTGATACTGCTAAACATCTAAAGCTATACAAGACCTGTGTTGATCTGGATAACTACAGAAAAGGTACAGATTGCTATCTTTCATTCGGGGACTAATTAAAGTTAAACAAAATAAAATCAGAAGGTGGGAAATAGAAATCTAGAAAGCTTGGAAGAAGAAGGGGAGAAGGGGCAAAATTTGGACTTTGTAAATTTAAAGGACAGTGCTAAAAAGTGGAAAGGAATTTATTGTTTTGTCTACTTGCGGTTTTGGAGAAAAGGCCCCATTGTCATAGACTTGCAGTTCCCACAGCCAACACAGGAAATACTTCAGGTATCGTGAGATCTCTCTACCAGTGAAAACGGGATTTAGTGGCAAGCAAAGCAGGAAGTATCAGATGGAAAAGGAAAATCATTGAAGCAGCCAGCCTACTCTAGGACTATAATATCATAGAAAAACATCGGTGGCCATTGCTGGGAGGCTAAAAATCAAATAAAATTTTTAAAGTGTTCAGGACATTAAAAATTGGTTGAGCCGACAGTGATGATTATAAAATAAATACTATTGGACATTACTGTTAATAACCATTTTAGAAGCCTCTAGAGGAAAAAGGGAAATTTTTTAAAGTGAGGCAGAAAGTCGTGACCGCCATTTTGGAAAAAATAAAAACTTTAAAAATTAATATCTGAGCCCAGGAGGCTCTGAGGACAGCGAAATTAGGCTTATTGAAAAGAGCAAGTCTCACTCTTTTAAATCTGACAGTTGAAATTTAATTTGGTGAGGTCAAAATTTTCGGTGTTTTTACATGTCAGACCATAAGGAAACCCGTGCAAGGACTGCTTCACTGGAGAAAATGCAAGACCAATCAGATGCAATGGAAGCCAGGATAATGAAAGGGATGAAGGAGATGATAACCGCTTCCAAAAAAGAAATTAGAAAAGATATTGAAGAGCTAAAAAAAGATATAGAGGCTCTCAGAAATGAGACTGTGGTGACATCAAAAAAAGTGCAAGAGGTGGAAGGAAGAGTGAAACTACATAATTCCACCTTGTTAAAAATACAAGAAAAAGTGGCAATTCATGACTGCAAATTGATGGAGACCCAGATACGTCTGAGAGGAGTACCTGAGGATGAAAAAGCTGATTTGAAAGAATATATAATAAAAATAATTGCAGAATTTTTGGAGGAAGATCCTGAAGGGACTAGAAACATGAATGACTATATGTATAGAGTGAACTCACTATATGCCAAAAAAAATAATCTACCAAGAGATGTGGTTATAAGATATATGACAAAAGAAATGGTGGGAAAAACCATGAATAAAAACTTTGAAAAGACATTGATAGTGGGAGGCAGCAGAGTAAGAATTATGAAGGAGTTGCCAAGACAAGTGATAAATGACAGAAGAGCATATAAGAAATTGACAGAAAAATTATGGGACAATGAAATGAGGTATAGATGGATAATACCTGAAGGAAAAAGGATTACAATTACAAGCACACAGGAACTGTGTGGATTTTATGAAGAACATAAAGAATTTGTACCATGATGGATTACAAATTATTATCTTAGAAGGTAAATGAACTAAATTTACCACAAAAAAGAAAGGCAACGTTTCATTGGATTAAAAAGCAAAATTGTAATATAGTTTGTTTACAAGAAGTACATATCGAACAAAAGGATTACAAATTTTTATGGAATAAGCAATTGGGACTAGAATTTCATTCATTGGCTGAACAGAAGAAAAGGAGAGTGATTTTTATATTAAACAAGAATTGGACCTGAAACTAGTGTTTAAAGATAAAGATGGAAGATTTGTAGCGGTAGAAATATTAAATGCAAAAAACCCCGTTGTTACTGGGACTGTATGCACCAAATGGAGCAAAGGATGCTTTTTTAAAAGACATTATACAACAATTTGATGAAGTGACATATGATCAAGTTTTGATAATGGGGGACTTTAATGGAACAATTAAGAACACACTGGATAGGTTTTGGGGGAAAAATAATAAGGAAGGAAAATTGCCAAAGTCTTTTTTTAAATTGGTCAAACAGGAAAACTTGGAGGATATATGGAGGAAATTTAATCCTGAAGTGCGGAACTATACCTTTTTTTCCAGCAAGACATAAAACTTTTTCCAGAATTGACATGTTGTGGGATACTAAAGATTTAGGCCTTATAACAAAGAAAATAGAGATTTTACCTAAAATAGGGGCTGATCATAACCCAATAATGTGGATTACAAAATTGTCTAAAAAGTCGAGAAGATGGAGATTGAATGAAGATTTACTACAGAATAAAGAAATAGTGACATCTCTAGAAAATGAAACTAAAGCTTTCTTCCAAATAAATGATAAAGACGATATAGAATTTCGGATGGTGTGGGATGCTTATAAAGCAGTAATGAGAGGAATATTGATTACATTGAATAATAAAGACAAGAGGGCAAAAGAAAAACAGATGCTGGACATTCAAAATGAAATAAAGAAAAAAGAAGGGGAACTGAGAAAAAGGCCCAGGAAAAAGAAAATTATGAGGGAGATTACAATATTACAAACACAAATGAGACATTTGTTAAATAAAGAACTGGAATGGAATCTGAAAAGATTGCAGCAGAAATCTTTCGAGAGAGCAAATAAACCTGGAAAATATTTGGCCTGGCAACTGAAGAAAAAGAGAGAAAGTAAAATTATTAATAAAATTGTGGTGGATGGAAGAGAGGTGGTATATTAAGAAGGAATAAAAAGAGAATTCTTTAAGTATTATGCCAAATTATTTAAGGGTGTTAAAATAAAGAAAGAAAAGATGTAAGAGTATTTACAAAAGATTAAAATAGCACCCTTAACAGAAAATATGGGAAAAGTCTTGAATGATCCAATTGAAAAAATAGAAATTGAAGCAGCAATTAATGCAATGGAAAATGGAAAAGCACCTGGGCCAGATGGATATACAGCTAAATTTTTTAAAACCTTCAAAGAGGAGTTAATACCAAAACTCAGAAATTGATGAACATGATAAGAATAAAAGGGAAAATACCAAATACATGGAAGGAAGCTGTTATTTCATTGATTCCAAAGGAAGATAGAGATGTCACGAATGTAAAATATTACAGACCAATCTCACTATTAAATAATGACTATAAAATATATACAAGAATCTTGGCCGAACGGCTTAAACAACATTTGATAAATTTTATAAAGGAAGATCAAGCGGGGTTTCTCCCCAAAAGGCAAATAAGAGACAATATTAGAACTGTTGTAAATATTGTAGACTATTATGAAAGACATCCAGAAAAGGAAGTAGCATTATTCTTTGCGGATGCAGAGAAAGAATTTGATAATTTAAATTGGGACTTTATGTTTGCAGTAATTGAGAAAATGGAGTTGGGGGAAAACTTTTTGATGATAAAAGCAATATATACTAAACAATGTGCAAGGCTATGTATAAATGCAGATCTTAAAGAAGACATGATAATTAGCAAAGGTACAAGACAAGGCTGTCCGCTTTCCCCACTGTTGTTTATAATGACTCTTGAAATCTTACTGATGCAAATCCAAGAAGATAAAGAAATAGAAGCATTAAAAGTAAAAGGATTTACTTACAAATATAGAGCATTTGCAGATGATATAATGTTTATAAATGAAAATCCCATACAAGTCACACCTTTGTTGTTAGCTAAAATACAAGAATATGGGGAATTGGCAGGACTGTGTATTAATAAAGAAAAATCAAAACTTCTATGTAAAAATATTCAAGTAAGCAAACAAAAGGAACTGCAGAAGATAACGGGATATGAAGTTACCTCTAAGGTAAAATATTTGGGTGTGGAGATAACAATGAAGAATATTGACTTGTTTAAAAATAATTGAGAAGCTATGGCGTAAAATGGATGAAGATATGATAAAATGGAATAAACTTAATTTGTCATTGCTTGGCAGAACAGCTGCAATTAAGATGAATATTCTGCCAAGAATAATGTATTTGTTTCAAACTATTCCGATTGTGAAAGACAGTAAACAATTTAATAAATGGCAAAGGAAAATTTCAGAGTTTGTGTGGGCTGGGAAGAAACCAAGGATCAAAATGAAAATTTTAACAGATGCAAAAGAGAGAGGAGGATTCCAATTACCAGATTAAAACAATATCATGAAGCAGTTTATTTAGTGTGGATAAAAGAATGGGTGACGCTGTTAAACAAAAAACTTTTAGCGTTGGAAGGTCATGGCAATAAATTTGGCTGGCACACTTATATGTACTATGGGAAAAAAAAGATGGATGGTTTTTTCTCTCACTATTATATAAGAAACAATTTGCTAAATAAATGGATGAAATATAAGAAATGTGGGGATGAGAGAAAACCGTTATGGATAGTGCTAGCAGAAGTAATAAAAATAACAGCTGAGACGGGTGAAGAAAAGTGGTTGTCACATAATCAACTATTAAAAATACAAAGTGGCAAAATAGAATTGAAAACTGCTGAAGAGCTGAATAATAAATATGATTGGTTCCAAATGCAACAAATAAAGAGCTTGTTGGAGAATGATATTACAACTGAAGGAATAAGAAAAGAGCAAACAGAAATGGAAAAAGTTCTGCTTGGAGACAATGGAAAATTAATTTCAAAATTATATAAATTACTTTTAAAATGGTCTATGGAAGATGAAGTAGTAAAATCTCATATGATTAAGTGGGCAATTAATGTAAATAAAGAAATATAGATGGAAACTTGGGAATATTTGTGGAAAAACTCTATAAAGCTTTCGACGTGTCATAATATTAAAGAGAACTGTTTTAAAATGATGTACAGATGGTATATGACTCCTAAAAAGTTGGCAAAGATGAACAATAAGATGCCAGACAGATGTTGGAAATGTAAAAAACATGAAGGTTCTTTCTACCATATGTGGTGGACTTGTGAAAGAGCAAAAAAGTATTGGCAGACGATTCAACAAGAAATTTCTAGGATCTTGGGATACGAATTTAAGAAAGTTGCAGAGACTTTTCTGTTGGGATTACAAATGGAAAAAATTCCAAAAGAAGATAGAACTATAATTTGGTACTTGCTTTCAGCTGCTAGGATATTGTATGCGCAGTTGTGGAAGCAAGAAAAAATACCAGAAAATGGGATTGGATTGTAAAAGTTATGACATGGAGTAAAATGGACAAATTAACAAGAATTTTAAGAGACTATGACTTAGAAGTTTTTAAGATGGAATGGAAAAAGTTTAGAAGATATGTAGAAGAAGAGTGGGAAATAAAAGGACATTGGACAATTTTTGATAATGATTAAGTCTTAGAAGGAAGAAGAATATTAATCTTTGTTTTTATTAGTTAAGGGTACCTTTAAATATTAGTATTTTAAGTAAATAACACCAGCGCGGGTCAAGTAACGGGAGAGGGGTGGTTAGAAAGTAATATATGGGATAGACAAAAGGAAGTTATTAAGGATGCAAGAAATAGATATTGTTACCATATGTTACTAAATAAAATTGTTTTAAAACAAGCACTCTGTCAACCAGTTACAGATCCACCCACCAGTAACAGGATCCAAACCACATTTTACCAACTTGTCAACAAGGATAGTATGTGGAACCTTATCAAAAGCCTTACTGAAATTAAGATAAACGATGTCTACAGCATTCCCCCTGATCCAGCAAGGTAGTCACTTTCTCAAAAAAAAGAGATCAGGTTAGTCTGACATGACATGTTCTTGAGAAAACCATGCTGGCTCTTAGTAATCACATCCATTTCTGACCATGGGATTTTACCCAGCATCGTTCTAAGTTTATCGAAGTTTGCTTTTCTGAAGTCCAACCTATAAGTCGGGCTACGTATAGCTTTACCCTTCCCTAAGACTCTGAATTCCAAAATCACATGGTCACTATTTCCCAGGGTGCCCACTAATTCAACTTCTTCAATCAATTCTTCCTTGTTGGCGAGAATCAAATCCAATATAGCAGATCCCCTTGTTTCCTTCTTCACTTTCTGTAAAAGAAAGTTGTCAGCAAGACAAGTCAGGAATCTGTTTGACTTTTCATTTTTAGCAGAGTTGGACTTCCAACAGATATCCGGGTAATTAAAATCTCCCATGATCACTGTATCCCTTCTCTTGGAGAATTTTGCAGTCTGCTGTAGAAGTATCTCATCCAAGTCCTCTGACAAAGAGCCAGTGCTTCTTTGCCCAGTTCCCTCAATCACATGGGAGAGATACAAAATCTTTATGTTTGTCTGTGTCCTTCATAAAGTTTATATCTCCACTGTCTGGCATTACATTTTATAACACATATGACCTGGCCCTACAAAGTCTCATTTATGTCAGATCTGGCCCTCATAACAAATGATTTCAACATCGCTGATCTGTAGTTTCAGAGTGTAGCCATGACGCTCTGTAGTAGGCAAGCGTGATTCAAGTCTTGTTATCACCTGAGAGACTAACAAGCAGGGGTGGAATTCTATCAGGGGCTCCTTTGCATATTAGGCTACACACCCCTGATGTAGTCAATCCTCCAAAATTACAAAAAAGAGCCTTCTAAGCTCTTGGAGGATTGGCTACATCATGCGGGTGTGGCTCTGAGTGAAGGGGGGTTATAAATCCAATCTTCTCTTCCTCCTCCTTCTCTTGAATCTAACCATAATTTCTCTCTACACAAATATATCATGCAAAACTCCAGTTAGTCAACCAACTACAAACCACAGTTTCCAACCCTGGTTTACCTGAACCTAACTAACCACAGGTAGTTGTTATATATATTTCCTATAATTATATATCCTTGTTGTTCTCTAAGGTGGTAACAGACTTGAATTTACCTATTCTACTGCTGAGCAACATGGTAACTTGATAAAAGTTTATTATAAAACTATAGATTCTGGGGTATCCATTGGGTTATATATATTTCCTTTAAACTGATTAAAAGTCTGTCTTTCCTATAAACTAAAGGAAAGTTTGTTGCTTAGTTTTTGAATTTCTTTTTTAAAAAACATTCTAAAGGTAATGCAAACAGCTAAATCAAGGGAAAGCCAGTTTAATCGTATGAAGGCCCAGTATAATTTCTTTCAGTAGGCCTTGATTCTTATGCTAGTTCAAAAGGCACAGTCCTGACTTTCACATGAAACCAGGGTTTAATTCAGAGTGGTTTGTGTGATTGTTCTGAACATAGGTTGCTCCACTACTTGTTAGGTTCTTGTAAACTAGGACTGGAAATCGTAGTTTGCAATGGGAGCTTTGTGTGATATATTTATTTGTGTAGACGTTGAAGCCTGATCCTGGCTTTTTCCTTGGCTACAGACCAAAGGCGATGAAGCCAGTAAACTGGGACTGGTTTTCTTAAAGCCAGAAGTTAACCCGTGTTTTCATACTGAACTTCAACCAAGCCACAGAGCAGTTGAACGGAAATGTGTTGCAGTGTAGGTTTTCTGATGACACAGAATTTATCCTCCTGCTTAAGGGTTCTGTGGAACTTGAAAGCTTTGCATCCAACTGTTTAAATACGAGTGCTTTATGAACCCGACAGGTGTAGATTCCAATTAATTTCACTGACAGCCTGTTTGTCCCCTTCTCTCCCTTTCCTCTGGCCCTTTAAACTGAGGGGTGACATGATCGAGGTTTACAAGATTATGCATGGGATAGAGAAGGTAGTCAGCTTCAACAGGGGACTGGATAAACGTAAGGAGCAGAGGTCCATCAGTGGCTATTAGCCACAGCTTATCGTTGGAACTCTGTGTCTGGGACAGTGATGCTCTGTATTCTGGGTGCTTGGCGGGGGGGGGGGGGCACAGTGGGAGGGCTTCTAGCGTCCTGGCCTCACTGGTGGACCTCCTGATGGCACCTGATTTTTTTGGCTACTGTGTGACACAGAGTGTTGGACTGGATGGGCCATTGGCCTGATCCAACTGGAGAGCCAGTTTGGTGTAGTGGTTAAGTGTGCGGAGTGGTTAAGTGTGGGAGAACCGGGTTTGATTCCCCACTCCTCCACTTGCACCTGCTAGCATGGCCTTGGGTCAGCCATAGCTCTGGCAGAGGTTGTCCTTGAAAGGGCAGCTGCTGTGAGAGTCCTCTCCAGCCCCACCCACCTCACAGGGTGTTTGTTGTGGGGGAGGAAGGTAAAGGAGATTGTGAGCCGCTCTGAGATTCTTTGGAGTGGAGGGCGGGATATAAATCCAATATCTTCATCTTCTTCTTCTCTTATGTGACACAGTGTGTTGGACCGGATGGGCCATTGGCCTGATCCAATATGGCTTCTCTTATGTTCTTATGTGAAACAGAGTGTTGGACTGGATGGGCCATTGGCCTGATCCAACATGGCTTCTCTTATGTTCTTATGTGACACAGAGTGTTGGACTGGATGGGCCATTGGCCTGATCCAACATGGCTTCTCTAATGTTCTTATGTGACACAGAATGTTGGACTGGAAGGGCCATTGGCCTGATCCAATATGGCTTCTCTTATGTGAAACAGAGCGTTGGACTGGATGGGCCATTGGCCTGCTCCAACAGGGCTTCTCTTATGTTCTCTTAAACGCAGAATATGGCTTGAAACTGGGGAGCCAGATTTTCATCAAGCACATCACGGACACAGGACTGGCCGCCAAGGATGCCTCACTGCAAGAGGGGGATCTCATCCTTAAGGTGCGTGTGGGAGAGAAGGTGAGGTGCTGGCTTTTTGGGGGCAGGAGTGCACCGGAACAGAGCTCCACCTAGGGTGGCCAGGGCTGCAGCTGGCATGCTGGGGAAGGTGGGCAGGAGGCATTTTTAAATGCCTCCTTGATGGCTTCAGCTTTCCCCAGCGTCCCTGCTGGGAAAGGGACGGGGAAGCTCCTGCTGGGCCTTTTCTACAATAAAGCCTTGGCCGTGGGATGTCGATTGTGCAAACCCTCGGAAGAGCTAAGTTAAACATTACACTTACCCATGATTACCACAGTAGTGCAGGTTCCCTGGGGGCACTCAATTTAGAATAGCTGTGGGCAGGGAGTTTTTTTTTTTTTTTGCAGGAACTCCTTTGCATATTAAGCTACACCCCTCTGATTTAGCCAATCCTCCCAGGAGCCAGTTTGGTGTAGTGGTTAAGTGTGCAGACTCTTATCTTGGAGAACCGGGTTTGATTCCCCACTCCTCCACATGCAGCTGCTGGAATGGCCTTGGGAAAGCCATAGCTCTGGCAGAGGTTGTCCTTGAAAGGGCAGCTTCTGGGAGAGCTCTCTCAGCCCCACCTGCCTCACAGGGTGTCTGTTGTGGGGAAGGAAGGGAAAGGAGATTGTAGGCCACTCTGAGACTCTGTCCTTGAAAGGGCAGCTTCTGGGAGAGCTCTCAGCCCCACCCACCTCGCAGGATGTCTGTTGTGGGGGAGTAAGGGAAAGGAGATTGTAGGCTGCTCTCAGACTCCGTCCTTGAAAGGGCAGCTTCTGGGAGAGCTCTCACAGCCCCACTCACCTCACAGGGTGCCTGTTGTGGGGGAGGAAGGGAAAGGAGATTGTAGGCCGCTCTGAGACTCTGTCCTTGAAAGGGCACCCCCCCCCCTCAGCTCCACCTGCCTCACAGGGTGTCTGTTGTGGGGGAGGAAGGGGAAGGAGATTGTAGGCTGCTCTGTCCTTCAAAGGGCAGCTTCTGGGAGAGCTCTCTCAGCCCCATCTGCCTCACAGGGTGTCTGTTGTGGGGGAGGAAGGGGAAAGAGATTGTAGGCTGCTCTGAGACTCTGTCCTTGAAAGGGCAGCTTCTGGGAGAGCTCTCTCAGTCCCACCCACCTCACAGGGTGTCTGTTGTGGGGGAGGAAGGGAAAGGAGATTGTAGGCCTCTCTGAGACTGATTCAGGGAGAAGGGTGGGGTATAAATCTGCAATTCTTCTCCTTCTTGCAGGGCTCGTCTTACAGGGCCTACTGTAAGCTCTTGGAGGATTGGCTACATCGGGGGCGGGGGGGCGGTTGTAGCATAATATGCAAAGGAGCTCCTGCTACAAAAATTGCCCTGGCTGAGGGGCCCAGTTTAGTTTGAGGCCGTGGCAGAGAGGGATGAGAGGGCTGCTGCCTTCCCACCCTTGTGCCATTTTCTTGACCCTGAACTGCTCTGTTAATGTATGTTTTATTCTGCCGGCCCTTGACCATAATAAATTATGGACTGGTCAACGCAACTGGCGAAGGAGGAGAAAGAGATGGAAATACCTGAGAAGGAACATTTGGAACTTGGGGAGAGCTGCACGCAGGAGGTGTATGCCTTTCAACCGGTGCGGCGTTTCTTCCTTCCAGATCAACAGTGTGGCCAGCGAGAACATGTCCCTGGAGGAGACGCGGCGCCTGATTGAGAAGTCGGATGGGAGGCTGACCTTGCTTGTCTTGCGGGACAACAGTCAGTTCCTAGTCAACATCCCCGAAGTGAGAGACAGCGACAGCGGAAGCTCCCGGCTGGAGGGTGAGGAGGAGAGGTGAAGATTGAAGGGGGAGGGGGGGGTGCTCTGAGGCTACACATACCGTGAGTGGAGGAGAGCTGAGTCAGGCTGAGTCCTTGTCCCCCAAGTGTGCTGTGTGAGAAGTGAACCAATTTTGCAATCGAGGCTACCAAAATCTGCTATCCATCCCTGGACTAAGGGAGTCCAGACTAAGCTCCACATGGGCCAGGGCCTTCTCAGTGGCAGCACCAATGCTGTGAAATGCTCTCCCTGAGGCCATGAGAGCCCTGCGGGATCTCTCCCAATTCTGCAGGGCCTGGAAATCTGAACTTTTCCGGCAGGCCTATAAGAACTAAGTGGGAGAGGCTGCCTCTTCTATGCTGCTGAGCGATACCATCAGAAGGACCCCCTAACAGATAATCAGAAGAACTGTGACATCAGAAATAATTCGATCCGCCTAGATCAAAATTTTTGTATAGCGCCTAATATTGAGTCTTAAATTGCTGTTATTAAGTTTTATCGTTTTAAAATTGTAACTGAAATTGTTGTTTTTACATGACTGTTAGTGGGCGGCCTGTAGCTATTGGGGGGCCCTGTGGGGGCCTTGCCCCCCTGACTTTCTGCTGGGTGCCCCAGCTCAGGTGCCCTGACCTTTCCTTCCTTCCCCTCCAGGAATGAAAGCTGAGAGGCTGGGGGTCACCCCCTCCCCCCCACAATTCAGAGCAGCCGCTGCCCCTCCCATGCCATTTAAAGACCCCTCAGTTGGGGTTGGTGGCAGGGGGGAAAGTCAGGCACCCTGAATCATGGTGGTAGCAGTCAGGGGAGGGGAGCCCCTAAGTGCCCCCTGACTTTTTAACACGCCCCCCCAACTTTTAAAATCCCGGCTATGGGCCTATCTCTCTCTCCATTGACTCCCAATCTTTTTGGCACCAGGGACAGGTTTTGTGGAAGGCGATTTTTCCACAGACCGTGGGGGGTGGGTGGCACAGGGGGTTTTGCCACCCCAACCTGCCCCCTCTGCCCACACCCCATTTAGGGTTGCCAAGTCCCCCGCTGTCTCCAGGTGATCTATGGTACCTATTGTACCATAGAGTTTTCCCTCCCAAATTTCTAGAGTGTCCGGGAAAACCATAGCGTTTTCCCAGAAACGCCTAGAGCAGCTGGCGCGTAACATCGCCAGTGCAATGATACCATTTGCATGTGATGTCATCACACTAGCAACGTCGGGGGGAGGTTCCCCCCTCTGGCCCAATGTGGGTCAATGTGGGCCAGTGATTGGGAACCTCAAGGGCGAGAGAACCTCCACCCAACCCGGGGGCTTGGCAACCCTAACCCCATCCCTGCCCGCCACGGGGATCTTTAAATGGGGGGGAGACTGGGGCTGTTTCTACCGCCTCCCCGCTAGGTGGCCAGGTGGCATAAGGCCGATCTGCCTCCCTCTCCCATTTAAAGACCCCCACCGATCAGCTGATCGGTGGGGGTCTCTAAATGAGGGGGAGGCTAAGGTTGCAGCAGTTCTGCCCCTTCCGCCAGCCTGGGACCCAGGGCGAGACAAAAGAGGTGGTGTGGCGGCAGGGAGAGCCAGGTGGAGAGCCAGTTTGGTGTAGTGGTTAAGTGTGCGGACTCTTATCTGGGAGAACCGGGTTTGATTCCCCACTCCTCCACTTGCACCTGCTGGAATGGCCTTGGGTCAGCCATAGCTCTTGCAAGAGTTGTCCTTGAAAGGGCAGTTTCTGTCAGAGCTCTCTCAGCCCCACCCACCTCACAGGGTGTCTGTTGTGGGGGAGGAAGGGAAAGGAGATTGTGAGCTGCTCTGAGACTCTTCGGAGTGGAGGATGGGATATAAATCCAATATCTTCATCTACCTCACAGGGTGTCTATTGTGGGGGAGGAAGGGAAAGGAGATTGAGACTCTTCAGAGTGGAGGGCGGGATATAAATCCAATATCTTCATCTACCTCACAGGGTGTCTGTTGTGGGGGGGGGAGGGAAAGGGGATTGTGAGCCGCTCTGAGACTCTTCAGAGTGGAGGGCGGGATATAAATCCAATATCATCTTCTTCTTCTCACTTTGAGGCCCGGTTGCTAGCAGTCCACAGACTGGTCCTGGTCCATGGCCCGGTGGTTGGAGACCCCTGTCTCTGTCTGACTGAATGAGCATGCTTTGTCTTCCTTGCACTCAGGCTCCACTGGGAGCAGCCGATTCTGTCCTGCTGTCCGCATTGGGGCTCATTGAATGCTGAGTCTGTCCATTGCATCTCTGAATGAGTTGCTGCTTCAGGCATGCTAGCTTCCAGTTAGGAGGCAAGCCCCGATCAGCAACCTATTCAGAAACCCAGGATGTGAGATCCGTGGAGGACATGCAGCTTGTACTTTGGACAGCCGTGGCACATTTCCGTCCCCAGAATCTGGGTAGACTGGCAAACCATAAGGGAGAAGCTGCCCTTCCCTTCAGTGCCTTTGTTCCTAGTTAGCTGGCTGGGCATCTAGAGAGGCGTTTGGAAGGCAGCAAGTATAATATATATCTGTATTTGAAAAAAAGGGTATGTGTGTATCAGGGGTCGTTTTTGTAGAAAAAGAGGTGGTGGAGCTCATCCAGGGATTGTTATGCAGCTGCACCTACTAGTCAATGGACAAGGTGGGGAGGAGGAGGTGGAAACCATCAGAAAGGTTCAGGAGCTGTGCTCCTGTGAGCTCCTGCTGAATTCAAGGCCTGCTTTCATCCCGCCTTTGAGGTGGCATTAAATTCCAGTGCTTAATATAAGAGGGTGGATTTTTTTTTGTGAAGAGAGTCAATCAAATAATGATATGTTTTAGAAAGCAAACCTTTCTTGCCTTTTCCCTCCTCTTTAAGAAGGACCTCAAATGGCGTCAATCCATCTCTAATAGTTTCTTTCCTCTGAAGAGAGTGGGCCACATTCTGAACTTGAAAGTACTGATACCAGCTGATATTAACTAATACGTTTGCATCCATATTCTTCTTTAGTGCCATTTTATCTGCCTGAACCACCGGGCCATGGACCTCTTACATTTTAACATTTTGGCAGTAAGGTCTAGCAACTCACTTTCAAGAGGGAGAACTGATTTCTCACAGGCTTCCATGCTTCCTTCCAGTTTTTATCCATTTGCAATATCAGGATACTGAATCCTGGATTGGGTAGTTTGTTTTCAATTCCGTTTGTGTGTGTGTGTGTGTGTGTTGATTTCTAATTTGTTTGGCGGGGCTTGAAAGTACACCCAGCAGGGCTTCCAGTGAATTGCAGTATATCTCTGGCATGGCGAGCTCAGAATCTAGAAGCAGGTGTGGAATTTGGAAACTCATCCTTCCAAACAAGCTTGAATACTTGGAAGTGGCTGTTGGAGGTGAGGAGTGACTCCCCCATCCCTCATGTCTGTCCTTTCAGACATCTCTGATCTGGACTCGGAGACCTCAATGCCTCCCCCAGTGGAGCATCCCCGGCCACCCCCTGATTCTCCGCAGAGGACTTCTTTCCCGTAAGTGACGATTTCCTTCCTCCCTCCCTCCCTCCCTCCCTCCCTTCCTTCCTTCCTTCCTTCCTTCCTTCCTTCCTTCCTTCCTTCCTTCCTTCCTTCCTTCCTTCCTTCCTTCCTTCCTTCCTTCCTTCCTTCCTTCCTTCCTTCCTCCCTCCCTCCCTCCCTCCCTCCCTCCCTCCCTCTCTTCCCTCCCTCCCTTCTTCCCTCCTCCCTTCCTTCCTCTCTTCCCTCCTCCCTTCCTTCCTCTCTTCCTTCTTCCCTCCGTCCCTTCCTCCCTCTCTTCCTTCTTCCCTCCCTCCCTCCCTCCCTTTCATTTTCTAAACCCTTTTATTGTAAATAGGCAACCAAATATGTCCCCGAAAGGGCGTTGTGCTCCAGTAGGTGAAATCTGCTGGTGATCCCTGTCCCGAAAGAGGTCCGGCTGTCCTCAACGAGGGTCAAGGCTTTTTCAGTCCTGGCCCCACATTGGTGGAAGGCTCTGCCAGAAGACATCAGGGCTCTGTGGGCTCTTTTACAGTTCCGCAGGGCCTGTAAGGCAGAGATGTCCCGCCAAGCCTTTGCCCGAGGCTAGCGACGGTTGCCATCCTGGCACCTTTTCCTCTCCACCCCCTCTTGGGGGGATCCCCCCACCCCTGACGTGACGTACTGACTAAGAGCACTTTAAAGACCCCATCAGGGTTTGTGATTTTTTACTGTAATCGATTTTATAGATATGTATTTTTTACTGTTGTGCATCGCCCTGAGCCTGGCGCTGGCTGGGATAGGGCGATTCATTAAATGTAAATAATAATAATAATTTGCAGTTACAGTCTCCCGTATCATTTTCAAACCAAAATACAAGGTATGTTGTTGTTCTGGATTCTTATTACAACAACCAGTTGCAGCAAGCTAACCAGTCAATGAAACAAAAGCAAATCTTCAGCCCTCGAGGTTTGTGAGGTTTTTAATTCACCAGGAGAAATATGTATCCAGGCTGGCCATTGATTCATCGCATTATGTGATGACAGATTACCTTCCCGTTGCTCCTCCCCTGCTTCACCCCACCCTGACCTAGTATGGTCAGAGATTGTTGGCAGCGTTGGCCCACCGACCAGCTGGTTGACCTTGAGCACAGACCCCATAGGAGCACCGCGCACGTACGTCTGTGTGCCGTCTTGTATTTTGAATTACTGCCATTGTATAATTGATAGAGGGTTTTATTACTTTAACTGTTTTATCTATGTTTTAATTTCTGTAAGCAGCCCTGAGCCCTGCATGCAGGGAAAAGCAGGGTGAAAGTCTAACTAACTAAATTATTAGGCCACCCACCCCTGATGTAGCCAATCCTCCAAGAGCTTACAGGGCTCTCCTTACAGGGCCTGCTGTAAGCTCCAGGAGGACTGGCTACATCACGGGGGTGTGGCCTAATAGGCAAAGGAGGTCCTGCTAGAATTCCTTACAGGGCTCTTCGTACAGGGCCTGCTGGAAGCTCCAGGAGGATAGGCTACATCAGGGGGTGTGGCCTAATATGCAAAGGAGGTCCTGCTAGAATTCCTTACAGGGCTCTTCGTACAGGGCCTATTGTGGGCGGGGCCGGGAGGCTTTGGGGGCGGGAGACCTTGGGGGCGGAGCCGGGAGCAAGGTTGAGACAAGCGCCGTTGAACTCCAAAGTGCCAATTTTAGGCAAAATCTCTATCTTTCTTGTTATGAGGCCTAAATCTCTGGTTCCCCATAGCATGTCAATTCTAGAAAATGTCTTATGTCTTGCAGAAAAAAAAGTATAGTCCCGCACTTCAGGGTTAAACTTTCTCCATATGTCCTCCAAATTTTCCTGTTTTACTAATTCAAAAAAAGACTTTGGCAATTTTCCTTCTTTTCCACTATTTTTTTCCCCTCCGGATCTATCCAATGAGTTCTCAACTGTTCCATTAAAATCTCCCATTAAGAGTATTTGATCGTAGGTCAACTCATCTAGTTGTTGTGTAATGTCTTTAAAAAAAACATCTTTTGCACCATTAGGTGCATATAGTCCCAATAACAGCGTTTTTTTTCCCATTTGATGTTATTTCCACTGCTACAAATCTTCCATCCTTATCTTTAAATACCAATTTTGGCTCCAGGTCTTGTTTAATATAAAAAACTACTCCCCTTTTTTTCTGGTCAGCTAACGAAAAAAATTCCCTTCCCAATTGTTTGTTCCATAAAAATTTATAATCCTTTTGTTTAATGTGGACTTCTTGCAAACAAATTATATTACAATTTTGCTTTTTAATCCAATGAAAAGTTGCCCTTCTTTTTTGTGGTGAATTTAGTCCATTAACATTCCAAGACGTGATGGCCAGAACGCCCGTACAGGGCCTATTGTAAGCTCCAAGAGGATTGGCTGCATCAGGGGGGTGTGGCCTAATAGGCAAAGGAGGTCCTGCTAGAATTCCTTACAGGGCTCTTCTCACAGGGCCTGCTGTAAGCTCCAAGAGGATTGGCTACATCAGGGGGGAGTGGCCTAATAGGCAAAGGAGGTCCTGCTAGAATCCCTTACAGGGCTCTTCTCACAGGGCCTGCTGTAAGCTCCAGGAGGCTTGGCTACATCATGGAGGTGTGGCCTAATAGGCAATGGAGGTCCTGCTAGAATCCCTTACAGGCTCTTCTCACAGGGCCTACTGGAAGCTCCAAGAGGATTGGCTACATCAGGGGGGAGTGGCCTAATAGGCAAAGGAGGTCCTGCTAGAATCCCTTACAGGGCTCTTCTCACAGGGCCTACTGGAAGCTCCAGAAGGCTTGGCTACATCACGGGGGTGTGGCCTAATAGGCAATGGAGGTCCTGCTAGAATTCCTTACAGGGCTCTTCATACAGGGCCTATTGGAAGCTCCAGGAGGATTGGCTACATCAGGGGTGTGTGGCCTAATATGCAAAGGAGTTCCTGCTACAAAAAAGCCCTGACTAAATAAATCAATCATGCAGTGCTTCTGTCTGTCTGTGTCTACAGGACATTCCTCCTTCCAACCCAGTGACTATTAGGTTTGGGTTTGTTTCCCCTTCTAGGTCAAGAAAAGATTCCAGCAGGGAGGAGGTGGTGCCGGTGGAGGAGTTGACCATCTTGCCAGTTATTGGTGAGTCCCAAGCTCCTTTGCCCTCTAAGCTAAGTCCACGGTGCCCTCGACTAGTACCTTTAAGGTGGGGGACTCTCCTCATACCATAGAGTTTCCCCTCCCAAATTCTAGAGCACCCAGGAAAATCATAGAGTTTTCCCAGAAACGCGTAGAGCGGTCGCCGGTGTGATGACGTCACTTCCGGTGATGTCATCACGCTGGGGGTTTGGCAGCCTTACCCTCGACTGATCTGCAGGGAAGGCTCTTTCAAAAGACCCCCAGACATCAGAGGCTGCCCAATGAATTAAAATCCCCCCTTCCCTCCCATTGGAAGGCTTTTTTGGCCAAGTTCACGTGTTTTGCCTTGGGGGCTTGGATGAGCTAGCTGACTTGGATCCAGGACTGGCCCAAGTGACTTGTTGCGGTTGTATTTTTTCTGTTCTTGTACACCAGGGCCCTTTTCAAACTGCCTTTCTATTCTGTTTTAGTAACCGGTTGCTAATGGATTTTTCCCCTCTCAGTTCAAACAGACCCATTTTAATAACCGGCTGCTAGCGGAATGTATTTACCTGTTCATACAAACCTGCTTATGTTGGGTTAGCAAAGCACGGTTGAGCACTTGTGAGGGAAACTGCTTTCTTCCATTTTCTACTCTTTCATTGCACTCCTGAATCACTTTGGTGTGGTGTTTAAAATGTTTATAGTGCTTCCTGCAATACTGTTTTCCTCCTGCCCTTTTTCGCCACGTGATCTTCCTCTTGACTTTTTTGGTGAACGTTCTACATTGAGTGCTGTAGCGCTAAACCAGTATACCGCTTCAGTGTTATAGTAGACTGATCAAAGCCACCAAGAATTACACCGTCTTTCAGTTTGCAAAAATATATTACAAGGATTGTGTACAACACATAATAAACAATGCAATAATGATAGAGGCCAGCGGTGCTAGGGCCTTTTAAAGTAACAGAAACCCCACTGTGCTCCCCCCCCCCAAGCTCCAAGAATGCAGAGCATCACTGCCCCAGACATAAGAACATAAGAGAAGCCATGTTGGATCAGGCCAGTGGCCCACCCAGTCCAACACTCTATGTCACACAGTAGCCAAATAAACCAGGTGCCATCAGGAGGTCCATCAGTGAACCAGAACACTAGAAGCCCTCCCACTGTGCCCCCCCCGCCCCAAATCACACAGCATTACTGCCCTAGACAGAGAGTTCCATCAGTACCCTGTGGCTAATAGCCACTGATGGACCTCTGCTCCAGATGTTTATCTATTCCCCTCTTGAAGCTGTCTATGAGAGCCAGGTTGGTGTAGTGGTTAAGTGTGTGGACTCCTATCTGGGAGAACCGGGTTTGATTCCCCACTCCTCCCCTTGCAGCTGCTGGAATGGCCTTAGGTCAGCCATAGCTCTCACAGAGGTTGTCCTTGAAAGGGCAGCTGCTGTGAGAGCCCTCTCAGCCCCACCCACCTCACGGGGTGTCTGTTGTTGGGGGAGAAGATATAGGAGATTGTAAGCCACTCTGATTCAGAGAGAAGGGTGAGGTATAAATCTATGGTCTTCATCTACAGTCTTCTGTGCTTCGAAGGTCTGTGTGGTTTTTGAGGTTTGCTTTGTGGCCTGGTCTGAGCTGCACCAGTGAGGGGTACCTGTTTCATTCCAACCTATGCTGGAAGCAGGTCACTTGGCGATGGGGTTGCCATCTCTGAGCTGGGAAATACCTGGAGGTTTTGGGGGTGGAGCCTGGGAGGGCAGGGTTTGGGGAGGGGAAAGGATACATTCCAGGGAGTCCACCCTCTGAAGCAGCCATTTTCTCTAGGGGATGATCAATACAACTGGAACTGGTGTAATCAATAAGCTTTGTGAGAAAACCACTGGCAACAATAAATTTTCACAAAAAGCTTGTATAAACGTGTTTTAGCGTAAACTGAGCAAGACAAAACTAAAGAACACTGAGCCTTCAATACATGATATTTCCCCACAATCTTTCCACAGCTTTGTGAATTGGCTTCAAGGTGGACACAACAGTGGGCAAAAGCTTTTTCCCCTCAGCGTTCCACTCCTAACGATGTGGAGAGAGTAAGGAAGGAACCGCTTATGAAAGGACTCCTCGCGGTTTCGATCATCAACTTCGTCAGCCTCCTTCCCTCGATGTTATGAGGAGCTTCAGCTCAATTTTTTCAATGTGGGTCTACGCATGCTCTCATCAGCTGCAACCAGCTAGCAAACCATGAGGAGTCCTTTCATAAGCGGTTCCTTCCTTACTCTCTCTGCATCGTTAGGAGTGGAATACTGAGGAAAAAGTCTTTTACCCACTGTTGTGTCTACTTGAGGAAGCCAATTCACAAGGCTGTGGAAAGACTATGTGGGGAAATTTCATGTATTGAAGACTCAGTGTTCTTTAGTTTTGTCTTGTTCGGTTTGCACTAAAATGCTTTTATACATGCTTTTTGTGAAAATTTATTGTTGCCGGTGGTTTTCTCACAAAGCTTATTTTCTCCAGGGGAACTGACCCTGGCTGACTGGAGATCAACTGTGTAATGGTGGGAGATCCCCAGGTGCCACCTGGAAGTTGGAAACCATACTTAGGGATGGGTCAGGTGTCTGATTTTCTCTCTTCTTCCCCTTCAGATGTCCAAGAAACCCCTGTGAACAACAATGCCGTCAGCTCCAACACCCTCCCTTTTCAAGATGGTGTTGAAGGGTAAGTATCAAGAGTGCTTCTTGCCATGTTGCTTTGCATTTGCTTTCAGCTTCTGCTGTGTTAGCATACTATCTCTTTTGTAACAAGTCAAGCATACTTCTGCCTGGTCTCAGAAGCAGTCAGGGGAGGGACGGTGGCTCAGTAGTACAGCATCTGCTTGGTAAGCAGAAGGTCCCAGGTTCAATTCCTGGCATCTCCAACTAAAGAGGGTCCAGGAAAATAGGCGTGAAAAACCTCAGCTGGAGACCCTGGAGAGCCGCTGCCAGTCTGAGTAGACAAGACTGACTTTGATGGACCAAAGGTCTGATTCAGTATAAGGCAGCTCCATATGTTCATATGTTCATGTAGGGTCAGTGGTTGTCTCCTGTTGACTATGTGTGCACCTGCGAGGGGCCTGGAAATGGGACTTTGGAGTGAGGGAAGGCTTGCTTGCTGCCATTGCATTTGAATGTGTAATGGACGAGGCAAAGGGCATAAGTCAGAGGTGTCAAACGTGCAGCCCAGGGACCAATTCAGGCCCTCGGAGGGCTCCTATCAGGCCCCCAAGCAACTGCCTCTTGTCTGCTTCCTTCTCCCTCTGTCTTGCTTCCATCTGCTTCTCAGCTTGCTTTGCAAGGCTTGCTCAATCGCACAGGAGCTACAGAGCGAAACCTCTATTTTCTCCATTGGCTGAGGCTCCTCCGCCTCCTGGTCCCCTGGGAAGGGAGGGAAAGAGCTAGAGCTTCCTTTGCCCAGTTCCCTGGATCCCATGGGAGAGATACAAAGAAAGTTTATATCTGCTACCTAATCTTAAACAGGTACACACATGGCCCGGCCCGACAAGGTCTCATTTATGTCAGATCTGGCCCTCATAATAAATGAGTTTGACACCCCTGGTATAAGTGTAGGGCAACTGCCCGCCATAACCAGTTTTGCCCTATGGGTGTCAGTATTTCAGTAAAGCCATTTGAATGAATGACGCGTGTTGATAGCTGAACGACCAGGGACTTGACAGTAAGAACCTTATTGGTCTCTAGCAGCTGTCCAGGACAAGGGCAGGGCATGTGCTGCTTGGTGCTGAGGCACCTTCCGTTGTGTTTGCAGGTACAGCCCAGACGCTAAGGTGGTGTGTTTCATCAAGGCCAAGAGCATTGGGCTGCGTCTTGCTGGGGGCAACGACGTGGGCATCTTTGTGGCCGGAGTGCAGGAGGGAAGCCCAGCTGAGACCCAAGGCATCATGGAAGGGGACCAGATTCTCCAGGTATGATGATGGAGCTGGAGGGTTTGAGGAACAAAAGGATAGCCCTGTAGGTAGATCCAGGTGTGCAGCCATTTTTTTTTTTTACATTGGATTTATATTCCGCCCTCCACTCAAGAGTCTCAGAGCGGCTCACAATCTCCTTTACCTTCCTCCCCCACAACAGACACCCTGTGAGGTAGATGAAGATATTGGATTTATATCCTGCCCTCCACTCCGAAGAGTCTCAAGAGCGGCTCACAATCTCCTTTATCTTCCCCCCAACAACAGACACCCTGTGAGGTAGATGAAGATATTGGATTTATATCCTGCCTTCCACTCCGAAGAGTCTCAGAGCGCCTCACAATCTCCTTTCCCTTCCTCCCCCATAAAAGACACCCTGTGAGGCAGATGAAGATATTGGATTTATATCCCGCCCTCCACTCCGAAGAGTCTCAGAGCAGCTCAAAATCTCCTTTATCTTACCCCCACAACATACACCCTGTGAGGTAGATAAAGATATTGGATTTATATCCCGCCCTCCACTCCGGAGAGTCTCAGAGCGGCTCACAATCTCCTTTCCCTTCCTCCCCCACAATAGACACCCTGTGAGGTAGATGAAGATATTGGATTTATATCCCGCCCTCCACTCCGAAGTCTCAGAGTGGCTCACAATCTCCTTTCCCTTCCTCCCCCACAACAGACACCCTGTGAGGTAGATGAAGATATTGGATTTATATCCCGCCCTCCACTCCGAAGAGTCTCAGAGCGGCTCACAATCTCCTTTCCCTTCCTCCCCCACAACAGACACCCTGTGAGGTAGATGAAGATATTGGATTTATATCCCGCCCTCCACTCCGAAGAGTCTCAGAGCGGCTCACAATCTCCTTTCCCTTCCTCCCCCACAACAGACACCCTGTGAGGTAGATGAAGATATTGGATTTATATCCCACCCTCCACTCCGAAGAGTCTCAGCAGCTCACAATCTCCTTTCCCTTCCTCCCCCACAACAGACACCCTGTGAGGTAGATGAAGATATTGGATTTATATCCCGCCCTCCACTCCGAAGAGTCTCAGAGCGGCTCACAATCTCCTTTCCCTTCCTCCCCCACAACAGGCACCCTGTGAGGTGGGTGGGGCTGGAGAGGGCTCTCACAGCAGCTGCCCTTTCAAGGACAACCTCTGCCAGAGCTATGGCTGACCCAAGGCCATTCCAGCAGGTGCAAATGGAGGAGTGGGGAATCCAACCCGGTTCTCCCAGATAAGAGTCCGCACACTTCACCACTACACCAAACTGGCTCTCTATGTTGGTCTGAAGCAGTAGAACAAAGCAGGAGTCCAGTAGCACCTTTAAGACCAACAAAGTTTCCTTCAGCATGTAAGCTTTTGTGTGGATGCAGACTTCACCAGACGATGAATTGGGGTACAGTGAGCAGTGCTACATAGAGCTGGCGGGCAGGGGTTAAGAAGATGATGATGATATTGGATTTATATCCCATCCTATACTCTGAATCTCAGAGCGGTCACAATCCCCTTTACCTTCCTCCACACACACAACAGGCACCCTGTGGGGTAGGTGGGGCTGAGAGAGGTCTTACAGCAGCTGCCCTTTCAAGGACAACTCCTGCAATAGCTATGGCTGACCCAAGGCCATTCCAGCAGGTGCAAGTAGAGGAGTGGGGAATCAAACCCAGCTCTCCCTGATAAGAGTCCGCGCACTTAACCACTGCACCAGACTGGCTCTCCAGTTTGGTGTAAGCATGAAAAGTGGTGCAAAGTTAAAACCCAATAGGAAAAATGTTGGAAATAACAAATTGCTTGGGACAGCAACAAAGGCAGTAAACAACAAAGGCAGTCAACGTGTCAGAATTGGAGAATGATGGTGAGAGGATCAAAGGCAATAAATGCAGTCTGTTTATAGCTTGTCAAGCCTGGGTTAAACTGAGAACATGTTTTTCTCAGAGATGTTCCTGTCCACCTAATTTAATTTTTAATATGCAGCATTATAAACATCATTCCAGTTTGCCAATACAAAAAAGAATACATTAGAATATAGTGGAAGATGGGTTTAACATATATAATGAGATAAACAACCAATATCCATTATTTAAGTTTGTCAATACAAAAAGAGACATTATTCAGATACACTATTCTAAAAAAGAAATACATTGGAATACCATTGATATATAGCTCTACTTGGTGGAAGTGGGTTTAGCATATGTAATGAGATAAGAAACCAATATCCCTGTTCAATCCTGGGGAGGTGTTTGTTCCAAGTTTCATAATAATTTGTAATTCAGCAATTTCCCTCTCCATTCTGTTCTTGAAGTTCCTAATGCCTTTTTTGTATTGTTTTTTTTTTTGTATTGACAAACTTAAACAGGAAACATTGGTATTTATTTCATTACGTATGTTAAACCCATCTTCAACTATATTCAAATGCATTTTTTTAATTGACAAACTGGAATGAGGTTTATAATGCTATGCTGCATGTCAAAAATTAAATTAGGTGGACAGGAACACCTCTGAGAAAAACATGTTCTCAGTTTAACCCAGGCTTGAGGAGCAATACAGCAATTAACTGACTCCACATTTATTACCTTTGACCCCCTCACCATCATTCTCCAAGCAGATAGATCCAAACAGGCAGCCGTGTTGGTCTGAAGTAGTAGAACAAGATAGGAGTCGCTTGCACCTTTAAGACCAACTTAGTTGTATTCAGGATGTAAGCTTTCGTGTGCATGCACACTTCTTCAGACGAGGAATGAGGTACAGTAAGCAGAGCCACATATAGCTGGTGGGGTTTGGAATGCCAAGTGGTACAGAGTTAAAATCCAATAGCAGAATAGTAAAATTTTACTATTCTGCTATTGTTTTTTAACTTTGTACCACTTGGCATTCCAAACCTCACCAGCTCTATATGGCTCTGCTTACTGTACCTCATTCCTCGCCTGAAGAAGTGTGCATGCACACGAAAGCTTACGTTCTGAATAAAACTAAGTTGGTCTTAAAGGTACAAGCGACTCCTATTTTGTTCTACATCGTTCTCCAATTCTGACGTTTACTGCCTTTGTTGTTGTCCCATGCAAATGGTGCTCTTTCAATTTACAGCATTTTTCCTGTTGGATTCTAACTTTGTACTATTTTGCATGCCTGCCAGCTCTATGTAGCACTGTTCATTGTACCCCATTTCATGAGTCAACAGTGTGATGCAGTGGCTAAAAAGGGAAATGCAATTTTGGTCTGTATCAACAGAAGTCTAGGGTTCAGATCACATGAAGTGATGGTTTCGCTTTACTTTGCTCTGGTAAGACCTCACCTGGAGTATCGCATTCAGTTTTGGGCACCACATTTTCAGAAGGATCTAGACAAGCTGGAACAGTTCCAGAGGAGGGCGACAAAGATGGTGAGGGGTCTGGAGACCAAGTCCTGTGAGGAAAGGTTGAAGGAACTGAGCATGTTTAGCCTGAAGAGGAGGCGGCTGAGAGGTGATAGGATCACCATTTTCAAGTACTTGAAGGGCTGGCATGTAGAGGATGGTGTGGAATTGTTTTCTGTGGCCCCAGAAGGTAGGACCAGAACCAACGGGTTGAAATTAAATCAAAAGAGTTTCCGGCTCAACATTAGGAAGAACTTCCTGACAGTCAGAGTGGTTCCTCAGTGGAACAGGCTTCCTCGGGAGGTGGTGGGCTCTCCTTCCTTGGAGTTTTTTAAACAGACATCTGACTGCAGTGAGGATCATGTGAATTTAGGGGGAGATGTTTGTGAGTTCCCTGCATTGTGCAGGGGGTTGGACTAGATGACCCCAGAGGTACCTTCCAACTCTATGATTCTATGATTCATCATCTGATGAAGTGTGTATGCACACAAAAGCTTACATTCTGAATAAAATTCTTATAGGTGCTTCTGGACTCCAACTTTGTACTAAAGGATATCCCTGTTAGTAAATGTGGCTGGCAACAAACAACCTTGGAAGTAAGAATGCTCTTGACTGGATCAGGCCAAAACAGGACCTCGCTCAGCTTCCTGCTTCCAACAGGAGGTAGCCACTTGCTTCTGGGAAGGCCCCAGGCAGGGCTTGAGCAAAACAGCCTTCCCTACTTGTTGTCTGGTATGTAGAGGAGTATTACCTCTGGAAACAGAAGCTCTATTCACCTAGCATGAGTTGGCAGAAGTCGAGCCAGCTAATGTTCATAATTGATACCTTGCGGCAGTAATTTCTCTGCAGCCTTTAATTTTCCGGCAATGAATTCTGTCATCATCTTTAGGCTATGGTTGGGAAAGAGAAGGGGGAAAAACAAAGGGAAGCCAAAGCCCTTGTGTCGAGCTTGATTTTGTTGTTGGTACAGCCCTTTTGCAAGTTAATGAACTCATAATTTCCCCTGGAAATGAATGGGCTCATTTCTTCTAAAGCAAAACAATCTGTCAGCCTCTGGGGCCCAAGTGGTTCACAGCCAGTGGTTATATATAATAGCTCTCCTGGCCAAAGGTAGCATTACTGCTCTGACACCCAGAAGATGACTGAAACGAAGAGGGGCAAAGGGGCTAAGAATATCTTCCTGGCAACCCCAGGGAGAGGGGTTTTGACCAACTGAGGATTCAAGAGAGGAGGAGTAAAATCCCTTGGCACGGTGGGAGAGGGATTCATTTTGGCTACTTTTGTATGGGGGAAGGAACCCACACACCTGAGCTCCATCTTGTTGGTTGCCATTGCCTCACGGAGCAGACAACAGGGCTGTCTGTCTGGACAAGTACGTCAAGGTAACGGGGAGCTGTAACTTCTTCAGTCAGTGAGCCTCCCTTAGAATAAGAACAACTAGGGCATGCACAGGGACAGTGGAACTGTGTGCTTATGCCTTGCCTTTCTTTCTCTTGCTCAGTCCATGACCGTGCAGAGAGTATGTGTGTAGACTTTCAGCTTTAAATTCTCTCTCTCTCTCTCTCTCTCTCTCTTCTCTTCTCTTCTCTTCTCTTCTCTTCTCTTCTCTTCTCTTCTCTTCTCTTCTCTTCTCTTCTCTTCTCTTCTCTTCTCCTCTCTCCTCTTCTCTTCTCTTCTCTTCTCTTCTCTTCTCTTCTCTTCTCTCTTCTCTCTCTCTCTTCTCTTCTCTTCTCTTCTCTCTTCTCTTCTCTCTTCTCTTCTCTTCTCTTCTCTTCTCTCTCTCTTCTCTTCTCTTCTCTTCTCTTCTCTCTTCTCTTCTCTCTTCTCTTCTCTTCTCTCTTCTCTCTTCTCTTCTCTTCTCTTCTCTTCTCTTCTCTTCTCTTCTCTTCTCTTCTCTTCTCTTCTCTTCTCTTCTCTTCTCTTCTCTTCTCTTCTCTTCTCTTCTCTTCTCTTCTCTTCTCTTCCCTTCCCTTCCCTTCCCTCTCCCTTCCCTTCCCTTCCCTTCCCTTCCCTTCCCTTCCCTTCCCTTTCTCTTATATCCCGCCTTCCCAACCAAAGCAAGCTCAGGGCGGCTTACATTTTCATAAAAACATCGTATAAAAACCAGTAATCGGTATAAACTATAAATTACAAATAAGTATATTAAAACAACATATTTAAATGCTGCCAGTTGTTCTCTGTACCACATAGATCTCTACCATTCTACCACTCTTTTCAAAATGGGTGTTCCAGTAAGGGAGGTGGATAGTTGCTACTGCACTTCTACACTTCTGGGGAATTAGTGACCTAAGCTGTCCCCATGGCAACCTGCTGCTGGGTAATGCAGGCGCTAGACAGCGTCTTAGAATGCCAGCATAATAGAGAAGCCGGGAGTTCTGGCTTTGTGGGTGGGTGGTTCCTGAAAGACCAGTTGGTGGAAAGGAAAAAGGAAAGGTCCCCTGTGCAAGCACCAGTCATTTCGGACTCTGGGGTGACATCGCATCACAATGTTTTCAAGGCAGACTTTTTATGGGGTGGTTTGCCATTGCCTTCCCCAGTCATCCGCACTTCCCCCCCCCCAGCATTTTACCAACCTCGGAAGGATGGAAGGTTGAGTCAACCTCGAGCCGGCTACCTGAAAACCCAGCTTCCACCGGGGATCGAACTCAGGTTGTGAGCAGAGCTTAGGACTGCAGTACTGCAGCTTTAGCACTCTGTGCCACGGGGACCAAATGGCAGTGGACCAAATGAACAAGCAAGACAGAACCGCAATGAGGGCTGGGTAACAAAGCATCATGGGAGTGGGGGGTGGTTTGGCCCCTGATGCTTTAGAAGGCTGAACAGAGTGGAGCTTACAGATCAGCAAGGCTGTTCCGTTACATCTCCCTTAAGGGGAAAAAGGGGGGGGGCTGTTCTTTTTAATTATTCTACAACATTTATATCCTGCCTTTTTGCGCTCATTAGCGCTGCCAAGGTGGCTAACAAATTAAAACGTAGAACAAAGCAGGAGTCCGGTAGCACCTTTAAGACCAACAAACTTTTATTCAGAACGCAAGCTTTCCTGGGCAGGCGCCCTTCTTCAGACGAGGAATGAGAAGAAGAAGAAGAAGATGATTATGATGATATTGGATTTATATCCCGCCCTCCACTCCAAAGACTCTCAGAGCGGCTCACAATCTCCTTTACCTTCCTCCCCCACAACAGACACCCTGTGAGGTGGGCGGGGCTGAGAGGGCTCTCACAGCAGCTGCCCTTTCAAGGACAACCTCTGCCAGAGCTATGGCTGACCCAAGGCCATGCTAGCAGGTGCAAGTGGAGGAGTGGGGAATCAAACCCGGTTCTCCCAGATAAGAGTCCGCACACTTAGCCACTACACCAAACTGGCTCTCCACAGTACAGTAAGCAGAGCCACATAGAGCTGGTGGGGTTTAGAATGCAAAGCGGTACAAAGTTAAAATCCAATAACGATATCAATAACAAATAGCAAAATAACAATAGCAAAATCCAGTAACTTTGTAACGCTTTGCATTGTAGAACCCGCTAGCTCAATGTAGCTCTGCTTACTGTACCTCATTCCTCGTCTGAAGAAGGGTGCATGCACACGAAAGCTAACATTCTGAATAAAACTTCATTGGTCTTCAACACGCCACTTGACTCCTGCTTTGTTCTGCTGCTTCAGACCAACACGGCAGCCCACCTGGATCTATCTAAATTAAAACATACATAGTAAAATGATATTTTAAAGCCAACCCCCCTCCATTAAAATATTTCGGACAAATCCGGAAATGGAGTCTCAACCAGTATGTAATGGTAACCGTCCAGGCTATAGCTGAAGGAAGATGAAGGCCAAGTTCATTAGATTGAATATTTTCCCATCATCTGTTCTTTCTGGCAGATACCATAATATCCTTTCGAGAACAGATCATGTAAATATTGTCTACTGGAACCAGATTCGTTACCCATATTCTTCTCCGTTGCCCCATGTTCTGTATGACTCGCCAGCAACTTCTTGATCCTGTTATTTCTAACCTCTCTGGCCCTCCGGAAAGAATTACCCAGTTTTTACTTGCTGATAAATCTGCCAGTTTGACTGCAATAGTGGCTGAGTATTTGGCTATTGTACAGTGTAAGGGTTACTCTAGATCTAGAGTAGTATTTGATTCCGTTTTTAGTATTTCTTTCTCAGCGACATTGTCTTAATTGCTTCTTTCATTTTAGTTCCTGTTGGTATTATTTATTTATTTATTATTTCATTATGCCATTGAAGGTCTTGAACTTAAAATATTAAAAAATATTTAAATCCAGAACTAAAAAAAAAAATACAAAGGCATCAAGACAATACCTGAAACACTGAAAACAATGATTAATGAGCATGAAGGCCTGGAGGTGTGCAGTTTCTTTCAGAGATTCACTGCTTCGTGCTGGTTGTTTTCCACCTTTTCTTTCCTGGCAGGTAAATGGCAGAGTTTTCCACAACCTAACACGAGAGGAGGCTGTTCAGTACCTCCTGGAGCTAATGCCAGGCGAAGAGGTGACTCTGCATGTTCAGAATAAGCAAGACCGTGAGTGATTCGCTTTGTTAGATTCTGAGATCAAAATCCCCAAATCCTGCTAGGGTATCGTAAAGTATGAAAAGAAATATAAATGCATTTATTGCCTTCTTATCAACCTCTATATGTCAACAGCAAGTCAGTTGTTCCCAGGGCAGAGGTATGGTAGAAGTTCCCAACTTCCCCTGAAGGAGGCTGCCTGTTGTGTCTCTGCTTGAATCAGCCGTGTGGGCTATTGTTCCTTCCAACCTAGATCAGTGCTCTTCTCACCAAGCAGGACCTGAAAGCACCAGCATCTCAGTTCCCACGCATGTGGTTAACATTTTATCTTTTATGTTTAGGGCTGGCAATCCCCAGGTGGGGGCAGGGGATCCCCCGATTTGGAGACCCTTCCCCCGCTTCAGGGTCATCAGAAAGCGGGAGAGGGGAGGAAAATGTCTGCTGGGCACTCCATTATTCCCTATGGAGACCGAATCCCATAGGATATCATGGAGATTTGATCTGTGGGGATCTGGGGATCGGAGGGGGAGAGGACTTTGTTTTGAGGTAGAGGCACCAAATTTTCGGGCATAGCATCCAGTGCCTCTCCCCAAAATACCCTCCAGTTTTCAAAAAGATTGTACCAAGGGGTCTAATTCTGTGAGCCCCAAAAGAAGGTGCCCCTATCCTTCATTATTTCCATTGGAAGGAAGGAATTGAAAAGGTGTGCCGTCCCTTTAAATGTGAGGGCCGGAACTCCCTTTGGAGTTCAGTTATGCTTGTCACACTCTTGCTCCTGGCTCCACCCCCAATGTCTCCTGGCTCCACCCCCAAAGTCCCCAGATATTTTTTCAATTGGACTTGGCAACCTTATTTGTGCTCTTGGGTATTAATCTTTTGGGGCTTAAGAAAGGGGAGAAGCATCCAGTTCTTAATTTAGCAAAGAGGTCAGCAGGAATGGGAAGTGTTCGGAAATATGCCACTGGTGCACCCCTGAGAGACACCTGACTGCAATTCAGTTGAGGAGCCAGGCCTCGTTTGAGGGCTAGACCCATTTAACAGGATGTCTAGGCTTGCCAAGTACCTTTAAGCCCCATATTGTACCATTGAGTTTCCCCTCCCAAATGGCTAGAGCGTCTGGGAAAACCATAGAGTTTCCCGGAAATGCCTAGAGCGGTCTCTGCATGATGTCACTTCCGGGGGCTGTCATCACGCTGGCGACGTCGGGGAAGGTTCCCTCCGCTGGCCCAATGTGGGCCGGAAGGTTGGGAACCTCCCGGGCGGGGGAACTCCCGCCCAGACCGGGGGCTTGGCAGCCCTAAATATGTCTGTCATTTAGGCTGTCAAAATGGGGAGGCACTTTGGGTCTGAAAGAGGCCCCTGGAAGTCAGTGCACACATGCACAATACTCTTCACTTGACTGCTACATGCAGCGAGTGAAACTCCACAGTGTTATGTTGGGCAGGGCAGAGATAATAAATAACTCTGGGGTGCCCTTCTTGATACAGTTTTCCTTCAGCCTTTTGGCTTTGCTGGTCTTCTGTATGTTTTCCAAGACAGTGAGCTATGAATTCTGCCAACGAGACAGCAGGCAGAAAGGATTTGTCTACAGCATTGCTGTGCAGCCAGAGCCGGATCAACAATTTGGCCAAGTAGGCACTGGCCTATGGGACCCCACGTCTTTAGGGGCTCTGGGCTAGCTTTCCCCCCTGGTTTCCCCCCTGCTTGCAGCCCTCCCAGCCTGCACACGCAGCCAGCAACTGAGCCGCTCTTTGCCCGACTTGCCTGGTGCGGCGGCTGCTGGCGTCATCACCAAGTTTGCCTCTCTCTGCCTCTCCCCCCCCCCCTCAGTTTTGTCAAAGGGGCTTTGGAGAAGGGGCCTGCAGGCTGCAGCGGGGGCCATGGGGGGTGGGGCAGGCACTCAGACTCTGAGATAATTTGTGAGGGGCCCCCAAGATATGGGTTGAAAACTGTAATTTGGAAGAGTTATGAGTGTACGAGTTGGATATCTATTTTTGTTATTGAGTCTACAATGCCTACAGTGCAATAGAGATTATTAATTTGAATTAGAGACAAGATATATTTAAGGAATTGATATTTAGTTGGAGAAACAAAGAAAACATGAAATGTATTTTTTTTTAAAAAATGTCCCAACTCTTTCCCATTCCCCTCCCCCCCTTCCTGTTTGAAACTTAATAAAATGTTAAACTGGAAAAAAAGTTTGGAAAGCGCTGCTGAATGCCTTCTAGCAAGGGTGGAATTCTAGATGAAGAAGATTTTGGATTTATATCCCGCCCTATACTCTGAATCTCAGAGTCTCAGAGTGGGCACAATCTCCTCTACCTCCCCCCCCACCCCGCCACGAACAAACACCCTGTTAGGTAGGTGGTTTTAGGTGAGAGTGCTTTTACAGAGGCTGCCCTTTCAAGACAGCTTCTATGAAAGCTATGGCTGACCAAGGCCATCTCAGCAGGTACAAGTGGAGGAGTGGGGAATCAAACCAGTCCACGCACTTAACCACTTACACCAAACTGGCTCTAGCAGGAGCTCCTTTGCATATTAGGCCACACCTCCCTGATGTAACCAATCCCCCAACAAGCTTACAAAAAAGAGCCTTGTAATCTCTTGGAGGATTGGCTACATCAGGGGTGTGCGGCCTAATATGCAAATTTGCTAGAATTCCACCCCTGCCTGCTCATCTGTGAACACCAGACGAATAGGTGTGATGCATTGGGGGGGCATATTTTGCGGCCTACAACGGAAACGTACCAGAAAAGAAAAGCAGAGATCTTACTTCTTTTGCTGACGGGAGTGTGGCACAGTTTCACCTTAGCAGGTGCGAAGGAGTCTGAAGAAAGGTATTCCATGCAGTGGTTTTGCTTTAGGCCTAAGAATGCTGCCTCCTTCCCTAGTCTACAGGAAGATGATCAAGTCCAACGTGGGGGATTCCTTCTACATCCGCACCCACTTCGACTTTGAGAAGGACACACCTTCCGGGCTGAGCTTCACCCGCGGCGAGGTCTTCCACGTGCTGGACACCATGTACCGGGGCAAAGTGGGGAGCTGGCTGGCTGTACGGATGGGAAAGGGGCTCCAAGAGCTGGATAAAGGCATCATCCCAAATAAGAATAGGTATGGGGGCAAGGAGAGAGGGCTTCTGGCATCTTTGCTGCAATGCCAGGTGAGAGGAGAAAGTTCATGCTTGGCTCCAATTCCTATGAGTCCCAAAAGAAAGTGTGCCTATCCTCCATTATCTCCAGTGGAAGGGAGGCATTTAAAAGGAATGTGATCAGTCACATTTAAAGAAGATTTTTATAAGATGTTTTATAGGTGGTATATTTACACCAGACAAATTGCAAAGATGCACTCAAATGTTTCAAGTAAGTGTTGGAAGTGTCAAAAATTAAGTTTCAAGTAAGTGCTGGGAAGTGTCAAAAATTGAAAGGATCCTTTAGCATATGTGGTGGTACTGTGACTTAGCGAAAAATTATTGGAAACAAATTCACAGTTGTCTACAGAAAATTTTAAAGATTAATCTACAGCATAAACCTGAGATGTACTTATTGAATATTTGCCAGGTTCGCTTCCCAAACTGATAATCAAATTTTTGATCCATGGAGTAACTGCAGCAAGAATAATATACGCAAAACAGTGGGGAAATATAAAAAAAAACCTAAACAAGAGGATTTTTGTTCAGAAACGTTTAGAGACAGTAGAAATGGACTTGCTTTCTGCAAAATTACAAGGAAGAAATATACAAGACAATAAGAAGATTTGGCAACCTCTGTATGATTGATTGGGCGTAGTATAGGTGTGGAAATTGAGACAACTAAGCAGCAACATATTTGTATATAAAGAATATATAAGATAAGGAGTGAGTACTTTACAATATACTGAATAAGATGAAGCAGTTATAAGAAATGTGTATTTGTAAGCCAAAGTAAGAATTACAGAGAGGTAGAATGTTATAAGAGGACAAAATAGAAAATACCAATTGTTAATGATATATAGATGGAGTGATGATTGAACCAGATGTATACGTGATGAGAAAGGAATGTAATTAAGAGAGGCATTTTTCTCTTCCTCCAACCCTGATTTCCCCATAACTTCCTGTAGAATCTTCCCTTTCCCCTTTCCTATAACTGAAATTCAATAAAACTTTTAATTTGAAAAATAAATAAATAATAGGAATGTGACGGCCCAGAACTCCCTTTGGAGTTCAAGTATACCTGCTCCTGGCTCCACCCCCAAGCCCACACAATGGTAGGAGTGACGGTTATAACAATCAAAAAGAACAACACCCAACACAAGGCAATTTATGAATAATTGCCCCACGCAGTTTGTCTCAGCCCAAAGTCCAGATGGAGACCCCAGGTAGGCTTGCCAATCCCCAGGTCCCAGAGGGAGTTCTTCTGCTTTCCCAGGCTCCTTCCCGCCCCCAGTCAGCTGGCCAGCAGAGGGGACAGCCCCGCCCCCAGAGGACCATGTGCCTTTCCACCTCCGGAGGCTCCAGTCTCCAATTGAAAGGCTTCCTCTTGGGATGGTGTGTCTGTGTTACTTGGAAGAAGCTGGTAGCAACTCGTGAGTAGAGAGGCCAATCCCTCGCTTCAGAGTTGCCAGAAATGGGGGGGGGGGAGGGAAACGTCTGCTGAGCACTTCATTATTCCCTATGTGGAGATCGATTCTCATAGGGTATAATGGGGAATTGATCTGGAGGTTTCGGGGGCTCTGAGGGAGCTGTTTTTTGAGGTAGAGGCACTGCATTTTTAGTATAGTATCTAGTGCCTCTCCCAAAGTACCCCTCAAGTTTTCAAAACGATTGGGACCAAGGGGTTCGATTCTATGAGCCCCAAAAGAAGGAGCCCTTATCCTTCATTATTTCATATGGAAGGAAGACATTTAAAAAGGTGTGCTGTCCCTTTAAATGTGATGGCCAGAACTTCCTTGGAGTTCAATTATGCTTGTCACACCCTTGTTCCCTGGCTCCGCCCAATGTCTCCTGGCTCCACCCCAAAATCTCCTGGCTCCACCCCCAAAGTCCCCAGATATTCCTTGAATTGGACGGAGGGATGGTGGCTCAGTGGTAGAGCATGCTTGGGAAGCAGAAGGTCCCAGGTTCAATCCCCGCATCTCCAAAAAAGGGTCCAGGCAAATAGGTGTGAAAAACCTCAGCTTGAGACCCTGGAGAGCCGCTGCCAGTCTGAGTAGACAATACTGACTTTGATGGACCAAAGGTCTGATCAGTAGAAGGCAGCTTCATATGTTTCATATATGGCAACCCTAACCCCAGGATTTATTATCTCTGTTTCAATTACAGTCTTCCACAGTGGTGTGGGCTACAATACGTCTGGAGAATTGAATGAAGCTTGATTCCATGATAGAATACACTTTATTGGAATGAGAAATTGTAACAAGTTGGAAGTGGATATAAATAACTACTGGGATTCTTACAAGTAATTGGAAATAACACTTAAGTATTAAAATCATGATGATGATATTGGATTTATATCCCACCCTCCACTCTGAATTTTAGAGTCTCAAAGCAGCTCACAATCTCCTTTACCTTCCTCCCCACAACAGGCTCCCTGTGAGGTGGGTGGGGCTGGAGAGGGCTCTCACAGCAGCTGCCCTTTCAAGGACAACCTCTGCCAGAGCTATGGCTGACCCAAGGCCATTCCAGCAGCTGCAAGTGGAGGAGTGGGGAATCAAACCCAGTTCTCCCAGATAAGAGTCCACACATTTAACCACTACACCAAACTGACTCTCATTAATGTTGACATCCAGTAATACTTGATTGACGCCCATGCCACTGTGGAAGATTGTAATAATTGAAACGGAGATAATAAATCCTGGGGTCTTCGTATGGACTTTGGGCTGAGACAAACTGCATGGACAATTATTCATAAAATGCCTAATGTCGAGTGTTGTCCACTCCCCGAAGTCCCCAGATAGTTCCTGAATCGGACCTGGCAACCCTAGTCCGTAGAAATCCTAGACCATAGAATTCACTGCCACAGGAGGTGGTGGTGGCGGCTACAAGAATAGCCAGCTTCAAGCGGGGATTGGATAAGCATATGGAGCAGAGGTCCATTAGTGGCTATTAGCCACAGCATATTGTTGGAACTCTCTGTCTGGGGCAGTGATTGCTCTGTATTCTTGGGGGGGGGGGCAACAGTGGGAGGACTTCTAGTGTCCTGGCCCCACTGGTGGGAACTCTTGATGGCACCTGGGCTTTTTGGCCACTGCATGACACAGAGTGTTAGACTGGGTGGGCATTGGCCTGTTCCAACATGGCTTCTCTTATGTTCTTAAACCTTTGATACTTAGCCCCAGAACCCCTTTCAACCCTTTGGCCGCTCCCCTGCCCTGTTCTGACTCACGTGTGGATTTTGCTAGGCCCTTTTGACCCTCTCTCTTTTGCTCCGTTTGGTGTCTCTGGGGGCCCACAGTGCTGGGCTTCCCCACCCTCATTCTGTGCTCTCGGCTTGCCTTCCAGAGCGGAGCAGATTGCCAGCCTGGAGAGCGTCTTGAAAGCCACGGCCAGTTCCTCGGGGGCCCGGGCTGAGTTCTGGAAGCTGCGGGGCTTGCGAGGGGCCAAGAAGAACCTGCGCAAGAGCCGGGAGGACCTCTCTCTTCTCACCAAGCAGGGCCGCTACCCGCCTTACGAGAGGGTCGTGCTCAGGGAAGGTGGGTCCACAGTGAGAGCGAGAAGTCTGGCCAATGTGGTGGAGAAACGGCTTGGTAGAGGCCGCAAATCCATGTGAAATCTGCAGGTGTCAATACCTGCTGGAAAAAATGTTCTCTCCAAGCTGCAGGGGTGTTGTGAGCAAAAATTCTACTTTGTGAGCGACTGACATTAAAGTTGTGAGCTCCTGCATTAATTATTGTGCTCTGGGGTCATCCTTCCTGAGCTAAGACAAAAAATGTGTGAGCTGGAGGCTAAAAATCTGTGAGCTAGCTCACGCCAACTCAGCTTAGAGGGAACACTGGCTGCAAAATATGCATCCCTTAAAATTCCTTTTTGAAAGTTGCTGCAGGTTTAGAAACAAATAAGACAATGCAAGCCTTTTGCGTGTGTAAGGACTTCAAGGTAAAGGCAGTCCCAGTGCAAGCACCAGTCGTTGTTGACTCTGGGGTGATGTCGCATCACATTTTCATGGCAGACTTTTGACGGGGTGATTTGCCATTGCCTTTCCCCAGTCATCTACACTTTCCCCACAGCAAGCTGGGGACTCATTTTACCGACTTTGGAAGGATGGAAGGCTGAGTGAACCTGAAGCCGGCTACCTGAACCCAGCTTCCTCTGGGATCGAACTCAGGTTGTGAGCAGAGCTTGGACTGCAGTACTGCAGTTTTTACCACTCTGTGCCACAGGGCTCTGCCAGCTTCATTGGCTGTCCTCAAGTTCTATTGTGGGAGAGGGAGGAAAAGTTTGCTTTGTCAGCACCCTCCACCCCATGTAATAGTTTTATAAACCGCTATCCTGTCTCCCCCTTATTTGTCTCTTTCCTCATTGGAAAGGTGCTCCCACCCCCAAATCTTCCCCAGTTGTTTCATTGGTTGTTAGCCACCCTGAGCCCGTTGAGGGGAGGATGGGATATAAAACAAATAAATAAAAAGCAAAAAAAAATTAAAGTAGTCCCCTGTGCAAGCACCAGTCACTTCTGACTCTGGGGTGATGTCGCATCATGACGTTTTCACAGCAGACTTTTTACGGGGTGGTTTGCCATTGCCTCCCCCAAACGTCTACACTTTCCCCCGAGCAAGCTAGGGACTCATTTTACCAACCTCAGGTGGATGGAAGGCTGAGTCAACCTTGAGCCGGCTACTTGAACGCAGCTTCCGCCAGGATTGAACTCAGGTCGTGAGCAGAGAGTTTGGGCTGCAGTACTGCAGCTTTACCACTCTGCGCCACGGGGCTTTACCTCCCGGCAAAGAGACCAGGAGGTTCTATCTGCTCCCCCGTTAGTTGGTGAAAAGAGGAGCAATGCCTTCGGGGAGCTTCCAGGAGGGTGACCAGAATTATAAGGGGGTTGAAGCAGTGGCGTAAGGAGGGGGGGCGGGGGGGAGCGCGCCGCCCCGGGTCTGGGGGTCCCCGCATTGGCAATGGGGGCCCCCAAACAATGGCCGTGACGCCGTGTTTGCTGCGCTGCGAGGGGGGGGGGGAGAAAAAGAATGGAGGCGCGGCGCCCAACAGCGACGGGGAGCGCGCGCGCACATCGGGGCTCCTCGTGCCCTTCCCCCTCCCCTTTTTCCCCCCCCTCTCCGTCTCACGCAAAGGCGGCGGCGCGTCGCTTTTTCTCCTCCCTCGCCTCGCCTCAGAAGGTGCGCGTGCCAGAGGAGCTAACGCTTGAATCTCTCTTTTCACTCCCTGCACTCAATAACCTCATGAGAACCCGAACACACGACACGAGCAAAGGGCGGGGGCGGTTTCACGGTCACCACAATCAGATCAGAGTCCCGTTAGGGCTGTGTGTCCTAGCCGATTGTGAAGCGAGAGACTTCCTCCATCTGATCTGAAGCATGCTTTCTCGGATGCAAGTCTCGTTGTGGGGCTTACCTCCTAGGAAGCTGTGCATAGGTTTCGCATTTGGTAGGAGAGAGCAGAGAAAGGCGATGATTCTGCCGGACCCGAGCAAATAACTCAAGCCAGAGCCCTGGGCAGGCAAGCAGCTTCTTTCTTAACCTGCACCAGAAAGGCGGGCAGGGGGCTTCCTCTTTGGAAAGTACCCCCCCCCCGCCCCAGCGCCCAGTTCTCTGAGTCACCCCGCCAGCCGGCCGGACCCCACACACCATGCCGAGAGACCCACGAAACGCAATCCTAAACCTCCGTGCACACCGTGGGATCTTCTCCCGGGCAAACAAGCTAGGAGACAGTTAGCAGTATTAATTACTCTTTACTTATGTAGCAGGCAATAATCATTCACTTCATTACATAGTTACATATGTGTCTACATAGACTCTGTAAAAACCAGTAAGTGTCACAGATGTTTAAACCCGAACATTACTAGATTCACTTCTAGCAAGGGAGGGGAATCTTGGGAACACCTAAGAGAGATCTGGGCTGAGCTTTGGTTACAGGTATTAAAACCTGGGTGTGGGCAGTGATGTGAACCTAAGGTATTCTGTGGCTCTTTAGTCAGACCAGTGGAGTGGATTCAGGAACAGTTCAGGATGTTGAAATTGTATTATATATCTTTTTCTTTCTTTGTTTAAATAGTTTTGTAAGCCACTTTGAGCCCTAGGGGGAAGAAAATCAGGCTTGGAATGCTTAATTACTACTATTCCTAAATGAATTTAATGATTACATTCTGGTTTATATTTTATTCTTCAATATGCAGCGGATTGTAATCTTGTTTAAATTTTTATCTTGCTCTGTGTGTGTGTGAAAAGGAAGATAACCCTGAATGTAAGAGGACCCCCTTGAAAAGTTATACAAAAAAAAATTATTAATAGACATAGCTGTAGCTTATATACAAACATAAGATTTTTTCTTTTCTTTCTTTTTATAGTATACCTGAGGAAGAAACTAGTATTGCATTTGAATAAATACTGTCATATAGATGTTTCATACTATTTTACTCTGAAAATAATCTCATGTGAATATATTAATCCAGAGGGTGCTTCCACCCATAACAAACATCACTGATATCATGTTAATGTATTGAAGTGTCAGTTCTGTTAATAAAGAAGGAAGGGTGCTATTCTAGCCCATGTATGTTTTATATTTGCATTACAGATATGGGAAATGCAAAAACAACATCACTGCTATTATTACCATGTATGAAAATAGCTTTAAAAGTGTTTTGCAGTTCTTGCTTTGCAATGTAATATTAATCCCACATTGACTAGAATGTGTAGTTAAAAACAGACCTCTTCTCCTCCTTGATCTGCATAAACTCTTGGTAGAATGGATCCTAGTAATCCAGGACTCTGATTCCAATAGCAGCAGCCACCCAGATTCCCCTGGGGATGTTACAGGCAGAGCAAGATGGAAACAGCTATTCCTAGTTGTTTTAAGGATAAGGGTGAAATCACAGGAGCAGAAGCAATTTTAAGTGAGTACATTGTGAAAATTGGGTCAAAAAATGCACTATAACACAAATTATAACTCTATTTACTACTGCCCTGTGCAAAGCAGAAAAGGGGAGGGAGCTTGCTGTCAGTCACCCCAGCGAGGTCCTTCCAGAGTACAGCATGCCCTGCTCATCTCCATTTTAAGAAAAAATGACAAATTGCAGAAGTGTGAGGGAGTCCCCCTGACGTTTGTTTCTTCAGTGTCATACAAGAGACTGTGAATCCTCCATACTTTGGGACCTGCAATCTTTGGTGTACCTAACTGTGTTTAATGCAGGCTTAGTACATATATATGTATGTGCTGTCAATTGATTTATGGTGTCCCCAGAGGGGGGGATATCAAGGCAAATGAGAAGCAGAAGTGGATTTGCCATGGCTTTCCTCTGCTGCGCCTTTCCTAGTGGTCTCCCATCCAAGTACCAACGCTGCTTAGCTTCCAAGCAGCCCTCGTAGCCAACCAGGGACCCACGGGGCCTGCCCCCCTGACAGGGTTTTTTGGGGGGGTCCTCACCCCATGCAGGAGGCAGGAGAGGCACCCAGGAGCAGCCACTGCCCCTCCCATGCCATTTATAGGGCCCACAAATCAGCTGATTGGTGGACTCACCAGCCTCCTGCATGATTTGAAAGGCCCCTCTTTAGATGGCCCCTCCCTCCTGGCCCCTAGCTACAGAGCTTCCAAGACTTGGCAAGATTGGGCTATGCCATGGACTTATGGTGACCCCAGCAAGAGGCTTTTGAAGCAAGTGAAAAGCAGAGGAGGTTTGCCATTGCCTTCCTCTGCAGCCTTCCTTGGTGGTCTCCCATCAAATACCAGCCCTGCTTACCTTCTGTGATCCAACAAGATCAGGCTATATACCATACCATCTTTCCTCCTTTCATAGGGACACCTGATGGTTCACCTCAGTTCCTGTTTGCTGGTTGGAAACAGGAACCTGTATGTGCTTTTTTTAGAGTGCAGATTTGAACCTGAGTCTCTGAGATCTCGCTCTGACATCCTAACCGCTACACCACACTGGCTTTTTGCACAAGTGTTGCATGGGACTGGCCCAGGCAACTGCACAGACATTGTTGGTGCCTTCCCCGCTGGTAGGCATGCTGCTTCAGCCATCTTGGTAGGCACAACCAGACACCCATCTCCCGCTGATGCTCTCTGACAAGCTGCTAAACACCCCACAGAGAAAGAAACACTTCTCATTTACAACTATGCAAATTTGTTTCTTTTCTGATATGCAAATGAGGGAAGTCACATCACTTCCTGTTTCCAGCAGGGCTCCCTCGCAAGTGGTGGCCATCTTGCGGAAGTGACATCACTGGAAGTGACATCATATCCTGTTTCTGGAGGCGTGCACACACACACATAGGGGGGCCCACATAAATCTTGGGCCCCGGGCCCCCAAAGCCTAGCTACGCCACTGGGTTGAAGTACCTTCCCTAGGAGGAAAGGCGGAAGAGTCTGGGACTTTTCAGTTTAGAAAAGAGACAACTCCAGGGGGATGTGAGAGAGGTTTATAAAATTATGCACAGGGTGGAGAGAGTCGACAAAGAGAATTTTTCTCCCTCTCCCCAAATACTAGAAATTGAAGGCATCCAAGCTGACGGGTCATAGATTCGGGATGGACAAAAGGAAATACTTCTTTACACAGAGAGGGATTAAAATGTTGAATCTGCTGCCAGAGGAGGTAGTGATGGCCGTTTTAAAAGGAGATTAGATAGAATACAGAGGATAGGTCTATCAGTGGCTACTGGCCACCGTGACTGAGGGGAACCTCCACATTCAGAGACATTCAGCTCTGAATCCTAGAGCCAGGAGGCCGCATCAGGGAATCAGGAAAAAAAAAAAAATATATTGGCCACTGTAAGATAAGATAAGATAAGATAAATTTATTTTTATATCCCGCCCTCCCCCGCCAAAGGCGGGCTCAGGGCGGCTCACAGACATGGAAGACCATGATATAAATAAAATACAATATAAAACAAACAATTTTAAAATACAATTCAGTTGCGATGCAATTACATAGTTAATTAAATAGATAAAACAGGTGCTATAAAGTGCTATTGATCACAATCATGCACAAGATGGCTGGATGGCTACAGATCCATTTAGCCAGGTTCTGTCCCAAAAGCAAGCTGAAACAGAGAGGTTTTGCAAAGCCCTGCGGAACTGGTTCAGGTCCCGCAGGGCTCGCACCATCTCTGGAAGTTGATTCCACCATCGAGGGGCCATTGCTGAAAAGGCTTGCTCTCTGGTTGTCTTCAGTCCTAGCCCCTCTGGCCCAGGGATTTTTAAAAGGTTTTGAGAGCTAGATCTCAGTGCTCTCTGGGGGACATATGGGGAGAGGCGGTCCCTAAGGTAGGCAGGTCCTCGGCCATATAGGGCTTTAAAGGTAATAACCAGCACCTTATAGCGAACACGGTATACAACCGGCAGCCAGTGCAGGTCCCGCAGCCCAGGCCGCACGTGTTCTCACCGAGGTAGTCCCACTAGCAGCCTGGCCGCCGCGTTCTGCACTACCTGGAGTTTCCGTGTTCGGTATAAGGGCAGCTCCATGTAGAGGGCATTGCAGTAGTCTAATCTCGAGGTGACCATTGCGTGGAATCACAGTTGCTAGGTCGCTGCGTTCCAAGAAGTGTGTGTGTCCACTGTGTGACGCAGAGTGTTGGACTGGATGGGCCATTGGCCTAATCCAACATGGCTTCTCTTATGTTCTTATGCCTCGGCCTCTATGTCCTGCTGGCTACTGCTTGAGACAAGATGCTGGACTAAATGGGCTCTTGGTCTCATCCAGCTGGGCTCTTCTTATGTTCTTATCTGCCCCTGCCTCCATAGGGACTAGAAACTTAACCTTGTTTTGAAGGAGCCAGAAGGTTCATTGCACCTCCTCCCTGACCTCTCTTGTATACCTTCTCCTTCCCCTGCAGCAACTTTTAAACGGCCGGTGGTAATTCTGGGCCCCATCGCCGACATCGCCATGCAGAAGCTGAGTGCTGAGATGCCGGATCAGTTTGAGATCGCTGGTGGGTGTTCCCTTGACCCAAGCTAAGCATCGGAGACCCTCCCACCCCATTTCCCCAAGGAATCCAGGGACAATTGTGCAGAGTTCCTCAACTGCAAGGAGCCATTTGCTGAAACAATCTCTCTCTCTTTCTCTCTCCCTCTCCCTCTTGTTTGTTAGAGAGTGTCTCCAGAGAAGGAGGATCTGCAAAAGTCATCAAGTTGGATTCGGTGCGGCAAATCGCTGAGCAGGTGGAGACTCCATTTCCATAAAGCATGGGTAGAAGCAGGCCTCATTTTGGGCAGCGGCAGGGGTCACTTTGTAGAAAAACAGGTGGAGCTCATTCACATAACTCATCAGCATATGCCACCACCACCCCCAGCCAAAAGCAACCTGATGCAAGAAAGGAGCGCCCCAAGCAAGCGAGGCCTGCTTGGTCTGGTTAGAGATCCAGCCAGCCCAAGCAGGCCTCGCTCGCCTGGGGCTCTCCTTGGCTGTCCCCCCACAGTCAAAAGGCCAGCAAGCCACCCGCTGCCCAAAATCACATCAGAAGTGGAGAAAGGGTGGCGTAGGCTTCTCCAGGGGTGAATGAGAGCTGCTGGGGGCGTGGCAAAGCCCCTGGCGGGCTGGCTGGCTGCCTGCTGCCTCCTAATCCAGGGATTGTTAGCAGCTGTACCTCCTATTCAGTGGACAAGGAAATTAAGTGGGGAGGAAGAGGAGGAACCCTCAGAAAGGTTTAGGAGTTGTGATCCTGTGAGCTCCTGCTGAATCTGAGGCCTGGGCAAGAGCTTTCTCCTCCTCCTCCTCCTTCTTTCTCCTTCTAGCTCAATGAGATACAGCTTTTCCCCTGAATTTCTTTACCATTAAAAATCATAGTTTGATGGCAGAATGTACATTGAATGGATGATGCGATTTCTCTCCGTCCTTTACATAAAGAAGAGTTTTATGGTGCCTCAGAAATAACCAATTTATTGCAGCATAAAGGAACGCTGAATATGTAATTGGCAGTATGAGGAATTAACAGTGGACTTAATTGTATTTGCTGGAGCTCCACTCGATGCCTACAGCTGTTGTCAATGATACTATTGAGTCTTGCTCTTCTGCCATCACAAGTAGTACTATTTGCATTTCATAGTCTTTTCTACTGTGTCTGCTGATTGGGGACTGGCAAAGCGAGTTCTCTGCCTTTATATTATTTATGACATTCCTCGTCCCCATTTCTCACTGAGATGCTGAGTTTATGCTACCAGAACCTGTTAGCTTTTGAGGAGCCTTTTTGGTTTTGCCACTGCAGGACTAACATGGCAACCTCTCAAGGATCTGGAGAGCCAACGTGGTGTAGTGGCTAGAGAGTCAGACGAAGATCTAAGAGAGCGAGGTTCGAATTCCCCACTCTGCCATGGAATCTTGCTGGGTGACCTTGGGCCAGTTCACACCCTCTCAGCCTCGCACTACCTCACAAAGTTGTTGTCAGGATAAAACGCAAGAAAGCAGAAGCAGGCAGGGCTTTTTCTGTGGCAAAAAAGGAAAAGGAACACGGAAAGTAAAAGACGGGGAGAAAACCTTGTTACAAGTGGAAAAATTACCAACATTAAATCCACTGTTACTCATGAGAAGTACTGATTACACGTTACTCACAAGAAGAAGCAAGAGCCCCGTGGTGCAGAGTGTAAAAGTTGCAGTACTGCAGTCCTAAGCTCTGCTCCCGACCTGAGTTCAATCCCCGGCGGAAGCTGGGTTTTCAGGTAGCCGGCTCGAGGTTGCATCAGCCTTCCATCCTTCCGAGGTCAGTAAAATGAGTCCCCAGCTTGCTGGGGGGAAAGCGTAGATGACTGAGGAAGGCAATGGCAAACCACCCCCGTAAAAAGTCTGCTGTGAAAACGTTGTGAAAGCAACGTCACCCCAGAGTCAGAAACGACTGGTGTTTGCACAGGGGACCTTTCCTTTCCTTTTTTCCACAAGAAGTACTGATTACGCATTGCTTATTATTAATAATGCCTTGAAAAATCATTTAACACTCATACATTGAAGAAAGCATACACTGAAAATATGAACACATATATCAATCTACAATAATTTCATGTATGGCCCTCCCGCACAGGAAAAACACTTAATACATGAAAATTACAGGAAGGTGCCAGAATTTTCTCATCCTGAAGAGCATGTGAATGTGACACTAGGGAGAACCGATCGTGTCTGCCCTGATCAGCAACATTGCCATTGTATATAGAGCGCTTGGTTCCCAATTAATTGCTCTCAGCTTGCGGCGTTGGCTGCTCTTAGAGAACTGTTGCCTAATGAAATTGACCTAAGCATATTACGAATTGAGCTGTGATTCCAGAAAACTACCTTCTTTTGTCAGACGAAGAATCGCGTTCGAAACACGGCCTTTACCGGAATCGTGTCACATTCGCATGTTCTTCTGGATGAGAAAATTCTGGCACTTTCCTATATTTTTCATGTATTAAGGGCTTTTTTTGTAGCAGGAGCTCCTTTGCATATTAGGCCCCACCTCCCCACCCCAATGTAGCCAATTCTCCTGAGTGGGCCCTGTACTAAGAGCCCTGTAAGCTCTTGGAGGATTGGCTATGTAAGAGGGGTGTGGCCCTAATAAGCAAGGAGTTCCTGCTACTAAAAAGAAGCCCTAGAAGCATGTAAGCGACGTTGCGTCCCCCACTGGGGAGACTGGAGGGATATAATTGAAGTAAATAAATACGTTTTTGCCACACCTCACCAAAGCTTAGCTGGAAAATTTGTTTTCGACTCCAGGGCTGTTTGTGGGAAGGAAAAGTACTTCTGAGCAAGCGCAAAGTGCTTTTCCCTCACCACTTAATCACGGCTGCCTCTGGCCTCTTCACAAACTCTATAATACCAGGCAGCTTGGCTCCAGGCGATGAGAGAAGCACGATTTTCAGATATAAGGGAGAAGCTCACAAATGTCAAACTCATTTGTTATGAGGGCTGGATCTGACATAAAGGAGACCTTGTCGGGCCAGGTCAGGTACCTATTTAAGATTAGGTAGCAGAGATATACACTTTAGAAAGGACACAGACAAACACAGTTAAAGATTTTTTTAAAAAACAACAACTTAAACATACTTAAAACATTAGCACTCGTAGGACTTAAAGGTGCTTTCTTTGTATTTCTCCCATGAGGTCCAGGGAACTGGGCAAAGGAAGCTCTGGCTCTTTCCTTCCTTCCCCAGTGGACCAGGAGGAGGCGGAGCCTCAGCCAATAGATGGCAGAGAGGCTTGGCTCAGTAGCTCTGCTGTGTGGTTGAGAGAGCCTACCAAAGCAAGCGATCTCTCCCCACCTTCCTCCCCGAGGGAGGAGCCTCAACCAATGGAGAAACAGAGGCTTTCCTCTGTCGCTCCTGTGCAATTCAGCAAGCCTGGCAAAGCAAGCTGTGATGCAGAAGGACAATGAAGAATAAGATCCCTTCATAGGCTGGTTATGCAGAAGGAAGCAAGAGAGCGGGAGAAGGAAGCAGATGGCAGCCAGTCGCTCGAGGGCCTGATAGGAGCCCTCCGGGGGCCTGATTCGGCCCTCGGACCGCATGTTTGACACCCCTGCTCTAGAGTGAAGCGTGACGGCCATTCTAATGCAGGGAGAGCATGCCTGAATGATTGGTGAACGTGACTGAGTTTCCCCCTTGCAGGAGAGGCACGCCTTGCTGGACATCACTCCTGCAGCAGTGGAGCGTCTCAACTACGTGCAGTACTTCCCGATCGTGGTCTTCTGTGACCCTGACAGCCGCCAGGGGGTGAAGGCCATGCGGCAGTGGCTGGTGCCCGACTCCAAGAAAAGCTCCCGCCGCCTCTACGCTCAGGCCACCAAAATGCGCAAAAACTGGAGCCACCTCTTCACGGCCACCCTCAGTCTCGCGGGGAGCTCCTACAGCTGGTACAGAGCCTCAAGGACATCATCCGCACACAGCAAGGCCGGCCCATCTGGACGACGGAAGAGCAGGTGGGTGTCGAGGGCTGAGAGCTCTTGGAGGCGGTGGGATGAAACCACTACATCCTGTCTGATGTACTGGTTAAGTGTGCGGACTCTTATCTGGGAGAGCTGGGTTTGATTCCCCACTCCTCCACTTGCACCTGCTAGCATAGGCCTCGGGTCAGCCATAGCTCTGGCAGAGGTTGTCCTTGAAAGGGCAGCTGCTGGGAGAGCCCTCTCCAGCTCCACCCACCTCACAGGGTGTCTGTTGTGGGGGAGGAAGGAAAAGGAGATTGTAGGCCTCTCTGAGACTCTGTCCTTGAAAGGGCAGCTTCTGGAGAGCTCTCTCAGCCCACCTGCCTCACAGGGTGTCTGTTGCAGGGCAGGAAGGGAAAGGGAATTGTAGGCCTCTCTCAGACTCTGTCCCTTGAAGGGCAGCTTCTGGAGAGCTCTCTCAGCCCCACCCGCCTCACAGGGGTGTCTGTTGCGGGGCAGGAATGGAAAGGAGATTGTAGGCCACTGAGAATCTGTCCTTGAAAGGCAGCTTCTGGGAGAACTCTCTCAGCCCCACCTGCCTCACAGGGTGTCTGTTGCGGGGGAGGAAGGGAAAGGAGACTGTGAGCTGCTCTGAGCCTCTGAGATTCAGAGTGGAGAATAGGATACAAATCCAAATATCATCATCATCATCTTCTTTACGCTGGTTGGATAATGCACTTCGGCAATTGTTTGCCAAGCACGTTTTCTTTTGTGTGGAACTGGAAAACCCACTTGCAAACAACTGCTGGAAGTGTGTTGAAAATGCATTATCCAACGTTGGTGAAAGCAGCCTTTTACTGCGGGTGGTGGATTCGCTTCTAAGTAAAGGTGTTTTAGACGCACGTTGGATCGGTTCAGCATGTTCTCAGCTCCCCACCGTACCACACAAGGGATGTTGTGAAACGTAACGAGAGGAAGAGAGAACTGTGTCCAGCACTTTGAGGAGTTTGGACAAAGAGTACATTTTCATGCTGCCTGACAGATTCTGTAACGTTGATTAATCTCGCCAACTGATCAACTAAACCTTCCCCCCCCTCCATTGCTTACATGCAGGGGTGGAATTCTAGCAGGAGCTCCTTTGCATATTAGGCCACGCCCCCTGATGTAGCCAATCCTCCAAGAGCTGACAAGGCTCTTTTTTGTAAGCTCTTGGAGGATTGGCTACATCAGGGAGGTGTGGCCTAATATGCAAAGGAGCTCCTGCTATGCAAAGGCCACGCCCCCTGATGTAGCCAATCCTCCAAGAGCTGACAAGGCTCTTTTTTGTAAGCTCTTGGAGGATTGGCTACATCAGGGGGGCATGGCCTAATATGCAAAGGAGCTCCTGTTAGAATTCCACCCCTGCATACATGGTCAAGCTGCAGCCAAAGCCACCGTTCCTTCAGCCTGGAAGGTTCATTTGGCTACTCTAAGAAGCTGAGGGTTTTTTTCACCCCATTTGCTCCTCTGCTTTAGAGCAAGGTTGTGACCGATTCCCCATTAGCCTTATGCCGCTCTCACTCTCCTCTCCTCTCCTCTGCAGGGCTTTCCGTCAGATTTCACACTGTCTGCCCCAGGGCTGCAACTTGCTTTGCCTTTTTCGCGTGGCAGAAACTGGTTTTGAGAGGATCTTGTCTGCTGCACAAAAGAGGCGGGGGCGAGTTGCAGGCCCAAGAGTGTGAAAATCTGAAGGAGATAGGCTTCCCAATCCCCAGGTCCCAGAGGGGGATACCCCGGTTTTACAGGGCTTCCCCCCTCCCCCAGCCAGCTGGCCGGCAGGGGAAGCCCCGCCCCCACAGCTATCATGCACCTCCATGAACGATTCCCATAGGGAATGATGGGGAATTGATCCACGGATCTCGGGGGCTCTGGGGGGGCTGTTTTTGAAGATAGAGGCACCAAATTTTCAGTATAGCAATCTAGTGCCTCTCCCCAAAATACCCCCCAAGTTTCAAAAAGATTGGACCAAGGGGTCCAATTCTATGAGCCCCCAAAGAAGGTGCCCCTATCCTTCATTATTTCCTATGGAAGAAAGGCATTTAAAAAGGTGTGCAGTCCCTTTAAATGGTGAGTTCCTTTGGAGTTCAATGATGCTTGTCACACCCTTATTCTTGGCTCCACCCCCAAAGTCTCCTGGCTCCAAAGTCCCCAGATATTTCCTTGAATTGGACTTGCCAACCCTAGACGGAGAAGAGGAGAGTAACACCGGCATAAGGCTAGTGGGGAATCGGTCTATTTGGGCAAACGAGCTTATTTCTTGGGGGTTTTGCAAACGATCGGGGACGGTGTCTTGGATGGACTTGATTTTGTGCTGAAATGGGACAGCGAGAGCAATATCCTACGGCAGAGAAATTGGAAAGGCCTGGGGTGATGGGTTTCCTGTATTGCTGGCAGCTTATTAAATTTCCAGATATTACTAGATGGGGAGTCTCAGAGCAGTTTACCATCTCCTTTCCCTTCCTCCCCCACAACAGACACCCTGTGAGGTGGGTGGGGCTGAGAGGGCTCTCACAGCAGCTGCCCTTTCAAGGACAGAGTCTCAGAGCAGCCTACAATCTCCTTTCCCTTCCTCCTCCACAACAGACACCCTGTGAGGTGGGTGGGGCTGAGAGGGCTCTCACAGCCGCTGCCCTTTCAAGGACAGAGTCTCAGAGCGGCCTACAATCTCCTTTCCCTTCCTCCCCCACAACAGACACCCTGTGAGGTGGGTGGGGCTGAGAGGGCTCTCACAGCAGCTGCCCTTTCAAGGACAGAGTCTCAGAGCAGCCTACAATCTCCTTTCCCTTCCTCCTCCACAACAGACACCCTGTGAGGTGGGTGGGGCTGAGAGGGCTCTCACAGCCGCTGCCCTTTCAAGGACAGAGTCTCAGAGCGGCCTACAATCTCCTTTCACTTCCTCCCCCACAACAGGCACCCTGTGAGGTGGGTGGGGCTGAGAGGGCTCTCACAGCCGCTGCCCTTTCAAGGACAGAGTCTCAGAGCGGCCTACAATCTCCTTTCCCTTCCCCACAACAGACACCCTGTGAGGTGGGTGGGGCTGAGAGGGCTCTCACAGCCGCTGCCCTTTCAAGGACAGAGTCTCAGAGCGGCCTACAATCTCCTTTCACTTCCTCCCCCACAACAGACACCCTGTGAGGTGGGTGGGGCTGAGAGGGCTCTCACAGCCGCTGCCCTTTCAAGGACAGAGTCTCAGAGCGGCCTACAATCTCCTTTCACTTCCTCCTCCACAACAGACACCCTGTGAGGTGGGTGGGGCTGAGAGGGCTCTCACAGCCGCTGCCCTTTCAAGGACAGAGTCTCAGAGCGGCCTACAATCTCCTTTCACTTCCTCCCCCACAACAGGCACCCTGTGAGGTGGGTGGGGCTGAGAGGGCTCTCACAGCCGCTGCCCTTTCAAGGACAGAGTCTCAGAGCGGCCTACAATCTCCTTTCCCTTCCCCACAACAGACACCCTGTGAGGTGGGTGGGGCTGAGGATCTAGACAAGCTGGAACCAGGTCCAAAGGAGACAACTGAGAGGTGATATGATCACCCTCGTCAAGTACTCAAATGCCTGTCATACAGAGGATGGTGCAGAATTGTTTTCTGTGGCCCCAGAAGGTCAGACTAGAACCAATGGCTTTGATATTGTCAAAAGCGTTTTCGACTAAACATTAGGAAGAACTTCCTTGACAGTGAGAGCGGTTCCTCAGTGGAAGAGGCTTCCTCGGGAGGTGGTGGGCTTTCCTTCCTTGGAGGTTTTTAAAGAGAGGCTAGATGGCCATCTGACAGCAAAGTTCTGTGGAAAGGAGGGGAGAAGAATTGCACCAGTGCTTAGTTCTCATGGCCCTTTCTTACACGTCCAGGGAAATGACTTCACTGAGTCAGCTGAGTGAGGTAAAGCAGCAATTATTCTCCAGGCCTGTCACAACTTAGGGGGGTATGACCAATTGCTGCCACCACTCTGGGTTAAGGGTTCCATTTGAGAAGGCCCAGAGTTCCCTCCCAAGCCCTTCAGGTCTCCTTTGGAAGGAAAGGTCCCCTGTGCAAGCGCCAGTCGTTTCCGACTCTGGGGTGACGTTGCTTTCACAACATTTTCACGGCAGACTTTTTACGGGGTGGTTTGCCATTGCTTTCCCCAGTCATCTACACTTTCCCCCCAGCAAGCTGGGTGCTCATTTGACCGACCACGGAAGGATGGAAGGCTGAGTCAACCTGGAGCTGTCTACCTTAACCAGCTTCCACTGGGATCGAACTCAGGTCATGAGCAGAGATTAGGACCCTTACTAGGGCCAGGATCATGACACCGCCTTTCCCATATGTTCCCCAGAGAGCACTGCGTTGGGAGCTCAAAATCTGCTATCCATCCCCAGACCAAGGGAGGCCGTACTAAGCTGGGGCCACGGCCTTCTCAGTGGCAGCACCAATGCTGTGGAATGCTCTCCCAGAGGCCATAAGAGCCCTGCAGAATCTCCTCCAATTCCCAGGGCCTGGAAAACTGAACTTTTCCAACAGGCCTATAATAATTAAGTGGGAGAAGGCTGCCTCTTCTGGGCAATACCATCAGAAGGAGCACTAACAGATAACAGAAGAATTATGACATCTGATCCACCTATGTTAATATTCTGGTATAGTACCCAATATTTAGTGTAAATTGTTATTCAAGTTTTATCGTTTTTAAAATTGCAACTGAAATTGTTGTTTTTAACATGACTGTTAGCCGCCCTGAGTCCGCTTGAGAGTGGGCGGGATACAAATCTAAGGTGGGCAAATGAATAAATAATAACTTCTGCTGTCTTCTTGGTGTGGAGGAGGTGTGGGGGTGGGGAGAGATATTTGTGAATTTCCTGTATTGTGCAGGGGGTTGGACTAGATGACCCCAGAGGTCCCTTCCATCTCTATGATTCTATGAACCGCCTATAAGGTCAGGTCAGGATTATGGGATCCATATTGCAGAAGAACAGCTGTGAGTTTGAGGCTGTTAAGAGAGTTGTTAGCAGTTTGTTTGTTTGTTCCTGAAAGACAACCTGGGAAGCCCCCCTCCCCTCTTTGTGATCACTTTGAGGGATGGTGGCTCAGTGGTAGAGCATCTGCTTGGGAAGCAGAAGGTGCCAGGTTCAATCCTGGCATCTCCAAAAAGGGTCCAGGCAAATAGGTGTGAAAAACCTCAGCTTGAGACCCTGGAGAGCCGCTGCCAGTCTGAGAAGACAATACTGACTTTGATGGACCAAAAGGTCTGATTCAGTATAAGGCAGCTTCATATGGTCATATATATGTTCATATATGCTACACGGTGTCATCAGAAATGTCCTCAACACTGCCATTGGACTACTGTCCCCATTTCTGCAGGTGGACGCCCCGGCTGTGGAAGGTTTAGAAATGCTAAGCCAGCCCCTTGCTGGCAGTTCTGGTTACCTCACCTGCGACAGCCAGGCCAACAGTGACTACGACGAAACGGACGCGGAGGGCGAGGCGTACACGGACCAGGAGCTCGATGAACCCTACGAGGAACAGGCTCTGGCTCGCTCTTCAGAGCCCGCCGAGCAAAGCCAGGAGCTGGACTTGAGCGAGCGGGTGGCAGCCGCTCTGGCGTACCCCATCGACCAGGTAAGGAGAAGCAAAGCCCTGTTTGACCATGAAGCGGGAGTTGCCAGCCTTGTCGAACCTGCAGGCACTTCAGGAATGTGAGAGAGGGTAGTGGGTGTCGCCACAAAATGCCTGCCGCGATAGGGTTGCCAAGTCCAAGTCAAGAAATATCTGGGGACTTTGGGGGTGGGGCCAGGAGACATTGGGGGTGGAGCCAAGATCAAGGCTGTGACAAGCATAATTGAACTCCAAAGGGAGTTCTGGCCACCACATTTAAAGGGACGGCACACCTTTTCAATTCCTTCCTTCCATAGGAAATCATGAAGGATAGGGGCACCTTCTTTTGGGGCTCATAGAATTGGACCCCCTGGTCCAATCTTTTTGAAACTTGGGGGTATATTGGGGAGAGGCACTAGATGCTATACTGAAAATTTGGTGCCTCTTCCCCAAAAAACAGCCCCCCCAGAGCCCCAGATACCCGCAGATGAATTCTCCATGATTTTCTATGGGAATAAATCTCCATAGGGAATAATAGAGTTCCCAGCAGACATTTCCCTCCCCTCCCCCCGCTTTCTGACGACCTTGAAGTGGGGGGAGGGCCTCCAAACCAGGGGATCCCCTGCCCCCACCTGGGGATCGGCAACCCTATGCCGTGAGGATGTGGCCAATCACAAAGCAGCAATTGCAATACAATTTCCCCTTAATTTATTAAGGGAAGAAACAAAGAGGTCTAGACAGGGTTTTTTAGTTCATCCTTGGTTTTAACACTGATTTTACATCGTCAGTGTCTTAAAGTCTGTATTCGTATTTTATGTATATTTTAGGTGGTATCATATTTTAGTGTATAATATTGTATATTTATATCACCTTTTATTGGTTATGAATTGGGCTTTTATGAATTGTTTGTTGGTCTGTGACTGTTATAAATAAGTAAATTAAAATGAACAGCAATTGGGTTCCATGTCAGGTTCCAACTTGCCCACTTACAGGGCTTTCTTTTGTAGCAGGAACTCCTTTGCATATTAGGCCTCACACCCCTGATGTAGCCAACCTTCTTGGAGCTTACAGTAGGCCCTGTAAGAAGAGCCCTGTAAGCTCCAGGAGGGTTGGCTACATCACGGGGGTGTGGCCTAATAGGCAAAGGAGCTCCTGCTACAGAAAAAGCCCTGCCCACTTATGATGGGGACATCCAGCCAATGTTAGTCCACCCTCCATCAGCGGGCAGAAACTAGGGCCCAAGAGACAGTGGCCATCATCCTGAGCAGGGGGGGAAATGAAAAATAAGGCCTCATCTACTTACTGGAAGTGCTGACCACAGAATTCCTTCCCTGTTCCTAGAGCTACGGAAAAGCTATAAAGGTAGCTCTAGCACATGGGTGGCCAAACTGTGGCTCAGTAGCCACATGTTGCTCTTTCATACATATTGTGTGGCTCTTGAAGCCCCCACCGCTTTGTGAGCTGGCCTGGAGAAGGCATTTCTCTCTTTAAATCTCCAAGCCAAACCAGCTGGTGGCTTGGAGAATGCATTTAAAGTTAAAGTTGCTTTCTTTCTACCCCTCCAGCCCTGTCTTGCGTCTCTCAAACGTCTGACATTTATTCTCTGTGCCTTTTACGTAAAGCAAGTTTGGCCATCCCTGCTCTAGCAATTGCCAGAAACTCTATGGTGATGTTACCATACAGCTTCTGATGATTTGCTAGAGCTACTGTTGTCATTTCCAGGTAGCTCTAGGAACTGTATGGTCAGACCTTCCGGTAAGTAGCCAAGGCATTTTCCTTTTCAATTTTTCTCCCAGGATAGTGGCCCCCCACAACCTTCCCCAATGGTTGCCAGACACTAGCTGGCAACCCTCTGTCTGTGCCAATCATTATCCTCTCGTGGAGGCGGGTTCTTCCAAATGGCCGCTCCAAATGGCAGATGCAGAGGCAGCATCACTTCTGCAGGACTATACTGCATACCCTGCAGTTGTGGACAAGTTTACATCGGGACCACACAACACAGCATCCGGACAAGAGTAAAAGAACATGAAAGACACTGCAAACTTGGCCAGCCTGAAAAATCAGCAGCGGTTGAACATAACCTAGCTCAAATAGGACACAGGATCTTATTCCAAGACACTGTAATGCTGGATAACACATCCAATCACCATGTTAGATTACACTGGGAAGCCATTGAAATCCATAAACATAAACACGATTTCAACAGGAAGGAAGGAAGTTTAAAAATGAATAGAGCATGGCTTCCAGTCCTGAAAAACACAAATGCCCTACAGCTTACAACAACACTACAGATAAGGTTAGGATTTCAATAGCCAATTCATTTAAAAAAGAACCCCCTCAGGTAAGCTCCTCCATTAGCATGTCACAGCCCAGGAAGCTCCCACAAGATAATGACTCAGCCCTACCCCACCTGCCCTAGATATAAATTACCTGCCTACCAATTTCTTCTCAATTTGACCCAGAGAGAACTCCAGATTTCTGGGTTACACTTCTGGGGATGCCAGTCACAATTGCTGGCAAAGCATCAGGTCTCACAGTGCCAAGACCATGGCCACACAGCCCGGAAAATCTACAACAGGGATTCCCAACCCCAGGCCCTGGACCGGTACTGGTCCGTGGCCTGTTTCCAGGTGGGCCACGCAGCCGCCTCCCCCCCCCCCCCCCGGCAGCCTCATCATCCCCCATTTATACTACTTTAAGGCTAGGGAAGGTGCCATGAAGCGCTTTCCAGGCCGACCTCCGCCACCCCCTGCTGATCAGCTGATCCAATCAGCGGGGAAAACCGCAGCAGCAGCGATTAGGTCAGCTGATCGGTATGGGGGGGTGGGAGGTTGGTCTGGAAGGCGCTTCACCTTCCCTGGCCTTAAAGTAGCAAAAACAGGAGGCGGTGAGGCTGCGTGGGGGCAGGGAACGGGGCAGAGGAGGGAGGAGGAAACGGGGAGGAGGAGGGGGTGCGGGGGGGGGGGGCTGCCGCTGGCTCTGGGGCCACAGTGGGCCGACCAGCCCTGGGGCCACTCCTTGAGATAAAAAAAGGTTGGGGGCCTCTGATCTACAACAACCAACGTCTCCGACTTTTGAGAAGATGTGGAGTAAAAGCTGGAACCAGCTCTTTGAAACTCAGCTGAAGCAGTTTCCAAAGGAAGGGGGAGGGTTTGCTGGGTCTGGAGACAGCTGTGGGTACCACCAATGGTGATGGCACACATGCCCTGCGTGTGGGAGTTAGGCCATCTAGGCGGCTGCCTAGGGCACCCCCTCCCCACATGCTAGCCGGCGCAGCACCGCCTCTTTTGCCCGCCCGAGACCCGGGTGGAGGAAAGAGGCAGCTGGGCCTCGCTCCCAGGCTGCCTCCCGTGCGAGGGAAATTTAATAGCAAAATACTCTCCCCGTTTACAAAATTATTAGTGTAATATAGTCACAGTAATTCACAATGTTACAATACAAATATGCAGTCAAAAAAAACATCCCGTGCGCCACACAGCTACTGTCCATAAATCAATATTCTTTCTAAATCCAGCCCGACGATAAAAAGAACTGGTCCGATTTCATTTTGGATGTGAGCCATC